>NC_140997.1:211089642-211198854 GCF_052327205.1 Somniosus microcephalus
CCCCCTCTCTCCCTGCCCCCCCCTCTCTCCCTGCCCCCCCCTCTCTCCCTGCCCCCCCCCTCTCCCTGCCCCCCCTCTCTCCCTGCCCCCCCCTCTCTCCCTGCCCCCCCCTCTCTCCCTGCCCCCCCCTCTCTCCCTGCCCCCCCCTCTCTCCCTGCCCCCCCTCTCTCCCTGCCCCCCCCTCTCTCCCTGCCCCCCCTCTCTCCCTGCCCCCCCCTCTCTCCCTGCCCCCCCCTCTCTCCCTGCCCCCCCCTCTCTCCCTGCCCCCCCCTCTCTCCCTGCCCCCCCCTCTCTCCCTGCCCCCCCCTCTCTCCCTGCCCCCCCCTCTCTCCCTGCCCCCCCCTCTCTCCCTGCCCCCCCCTCTCTCCCTGCCCCCCCCTCTCTCCCTGCCCCCCCCTCTCTCCCTGCCCCCCCCTCTCTCCCTGCCCCCCCCTCTCTCCCTGCCCCCCCCTCTCTCCCTGCCCCCCCCTCTCTCCCTGCCCCCCCCTCTCTCCCTGCCCCCCCCTCTCTCCCTGCCCCCCCCTCTCTCCCTGCCCCCCCCTCTCTCCCTGCCCCCCCCTCTCTCCCTGCCCCCCCCTCTCTCCCTGCCCCCCCCTCTCTCCCTGCCCCCCCCTCTCTCCCTGCCCCCCCCTCTCTCCCTGCCCCCCCCTCTCTCCCTGCCCCCCCCTCTCTCCCTGCCCCCCCCTCTCTCCCTGCCCCCCCCCTCTCTCCCTGCCCCCCCCTCTCTCCCTGCCCCCCCCTCTCTCCCTGCCCCCCCCTCTCTCCCTGCCCCCCCCTCTCTCCCTGCCCCCCCCTCTCTCCCTGCCCCCCCCTCTCTCCCTGCCCCCCCTCTCTCCTGCCCCCCCCTCTCTCCCTGCCCCCCCCTCTCTCCCTGCCCCCCCCCTCTCTCCCTGCCCCCCCCCTCTCTCCCTGCCCCCCCCTCTCTCCCTGCCCCCCCCTCTCCTGCCCCCCCTCTCCCTGCCCCCCCCTCTCTCCCTGCCCCCCCCTCTCTCCCTGCCCCCCCCTCTCTCCCTGCCCCCCCCTCTCTCCCTGCCCCCCCCTCTCTCCCTGCCCCCCCCTCTCTCCCTGCCCCCCCCTCTCTCCCTGCCCCCCCCTCTCTCCCTGCCCCCCCCTCTCTCCCTGCCCCCCCCTCTCTCCCTGCCCCCCCCTCTCTCCCTGCCCCCCCCTCTCTCCCTGCCCCCCCCTCTCTCCCTGCCCCCCCCTCTCTCCCTGCCCCCCCCTCTCTCCCTGCCCCCCCCTCTCTCCCTGCCCCCCCCTCTCTCCCTGCCCCCCCCTCTCTCCCTGCCCCCCCCTCTCTCCCTGCCCCCCCCTCTCTCCCTGCCCCCCCCTCTCTCCCTGCCCCCCCCTCTCTCCTGCCCCCCCCTCTCTCCCTGCCCCCCCTCTCTCCCTGCCCCCCCCTCTCTCCCTGCCCCCCCCTCTCTCCCTGCCCCCCCCTCTCTCCCTGCCCCCCCCTCTCTCCCTGCCCCCCCCTCTCTCCCTGCCCCCCCCTCTCTCCCTGCCCCCCCCTCTCTCCCTGCCCCCCCCTCTCTCCCTGCCCCCCCTCTCTCCCTGCCCCCCCCTCTCTCCCTGCCCCCCCCTCTCTCCCTGCCCCCCCCTCTCTCCCTGCCCCCCCCTCTCTCCCTGCCCCCCCCTCTCTCCCTGCCCCCCCCTCTCTCCCTGCCCCCCCCTCTCTCCCTGCCCCCCCTCTCTCCCTGCCCCCCCCTCTCTCCCTGCCCCCCCCTCTCTCCCTGCCCCCCCCTCTCTCCCTGCCCCCCCTCTCTCCCTGCCCCCCCTCTCTCCCTGCCCCCCCCTCTCTCCCTGCCCCCCCCCTCTCTCCCTGCCCCCCCCTCTCTCCCTGCCCCCCCTCTCTCCCTGCCCCCCCCTCTCTCCCTGCCCCCCCCTCTCTCCTGCCCCCCCTCTCTCCCTGCCCCCCCCTCTCTCCCTGCCCCCCCCTCTCTCCCTGCCCCCCCCTCTCTCCCTGCCCCCCCCTCTCTCCCTGCCCCCCCCTCTCTCCCTGCCCCCCCCTCTCTCCCTGCCCCCCCCTCTCCCTGCCCCCCCTCTCTCCCTGCCCCCCCCTCTCTCCCTGCCCCCCCTCTCTCCCTGCCCCCCCCTCTCTCCCTGCCCCCCCCTCTCTCCCTGCCCCCCCCCTCTCTCCCTGCCCCCCCCTCTCTCCCTGCCCCCCCCTCTCTCCCTGCCCCCCCCTCTCTCCCTGCCCCCCCCTCTCTCCCTGCCCCCCCCTCTCTCCCTGCCCCCCCCTCTCTCCCTGCCCCCCCCTCTCTCCCTGCCCCCCCCCTCTCTCCCTGCCCCCCCCCTCTCCCTGCCCCCCCCTCTCTCCCTGCCCCCCCCCTCTCTCCCTGCCCCCCCCTCTCTCCCTGCCCCCCCCTCTCCCTGCCCCCCCCTCTCTCCCTGCCCCCCCCTCTCTCCCTGCCCCCCCCTCTCTCCCTGCCCCCCCCTCTCTCCCTGCCCCCCCCCTCTCTCCCTGCCCCCCCCCTCTCTCCCTGCCCCCCCCCTCTCTCCCTGCCCCCCCCCTCTCTCCCTGCCCCCCCCCTCTCCCTGCCCCCCCCCTCTCTCCCTGCCCCCCCCTCTCTCCCTGCCCCCCCCTCTCTCCCTGCCCCCCCCCTCTCTCCCTGCCCCCCCCCTCTCTCCCTGCCCCCCCCCTCTCTCCCTGCCCCCCCCCTCTCTCCCTGCCCCCCCCCTCTCTCCCTGCCCCCCCCTCTCTCCCTGCCCCCCCCTCTCCCTGCCCCCCCCTCTCTCCCTGCCCCCCCCTCTCCCTGCCCCCCCCTCTCTCCCTGCCCCCCCCTCTCTCCCTGCCCCCCCCTCTCTCCCTGCCCCCCCCCTCTCTCCCTGCCCCCCCCCTCTCTCCCTGCCCCCCCCTCTCTCCCTGCCCCCCCCTCTCTCCCTGCCCCCCCTCTCCCTGCCCCCCCTCTCTCCCTGCCCCCCCCTCTCTCCCTGCCCCCCCCTCTCTCCCTGCCCCCCCCTCTCTCCCTGCCCCCCCCTCTCTCCCTGCCCCCCCTCTCTCCCTGCCCCCCCCTCTCTCCCTGCCCCCCCCTCTCTCCCTGCCCCCCCCTCTCTCCCTGCCCCCCCCTCTCTCCCTGCCCCCCCCTCTCTCCCTGCCCCCCCCTCTCTCCCTGCCCCCCCCTCTCTCCCTGCCCCCCCCTCTCTCCCTGCCCCCCCTCTCTCCCTGCCCCCCCTCTCTCCCTGCCCCCCCCTCTCTCCCTGCCCCCCCCTCTCTCCCTGCCCCCCCTCTCTCCCTGCCCCCCCCTCTCTCCCTGCCCCCCCTCTCTCCCTGCCCCCCCCTCTCTCCCTGCCCCCCCCTCTCTCCCTGCCCCCCCCTCTCTCCCTGCCCCCCCCTCTCTCCCTGCCCCCCCCTCTCTCCCTGCCCCCCCCTCTCTCCTGCCCCCCCTCTCTCCCTGCCCCCCTCTCTCCCTGCCCCCCCTCTCTCCTGCCCCCTCTCTCCCTGCCCCCCCTCTCCCTGCCCCCCCCTCTCTCCCTGCCCCCCCCTCTCTCCCTGCCCCCCCCCTCTCTCCCTGCCCCCCCCTCTCTCCCTGCCCCCCCTCTCTCCCTGCCCCCCTCTCCCTGCCCCCCCTCTCCCTGCCCCCCCCTCTCTCCCTGCCCCCCCCTCTCTCCCTGCCCCCCCCTCTCTCCCTGCCCCCCCCTCTCTCCCTGCCCCCCCTCTCTCCCCCCTCTCTCCCTGCCTCCCCCCCTCTCTCCCTGCCCCCCCCGCCTCTCTCCCTGCCCCCCCCTCTCTCCTGCCCCCCCCTCTCTCCCTGCCCCCCCCTCTCTCCCTGCCCCCCCTCTCTCCTGCCCCCCCCTCTCTCCTGCCCCCCCCTCTCTCCCTGCCCCCACCCTCTCCTGCCCCCCCCCCTCTCTCCCTGCCCCCCCCTCTCTCCCTGCCCCCCCCCTCTCTCCATGCCCCCCCCTCTCTCCCTGCCCCCCCCTCTCTCCCTGCCCCCCCCTCTCTCCCTGCCCCGCCCCTCTCTCCTGCCCCCCCCTCTCTCCCTGCCCCCCCCTCTCTCCCTGCCCCCCCCTCTCTCCCTGCCCCCCCCTCTCTCCCTGCCCCCCCCCTCTCTCCCTGCCCCCCCCCTCTCTCCCCGCCGCCCCCCTCTCTCTCTCCCACACAGACAGACAAACTCATTTATATGCCCTCAAAAAACCCTCGGCACCGCCGGGCACTCTTTATGGAGAGTGACAGATAATAATCCAGTGTGCATATAGAGGGGGATGCAATTGATAAATTAGACAGGGGGAGAGTGACGGATAATAATTCGGTGTGCATCCTTCTCTCTCTCTCTCTCTCTCTCTCTCTCCCCCCCCGCAATGTCAATCAACAAGGCACAGGGGCAGCTAGATATATACACAAGAAGACACACATCTCTGGTTAACTTTCCTATTTTTAGCAGCTCAGAATTTATTTATCAAGATATTTCCTGATACTCTAAAAGCCTGTTTAAACTGAAGAACCTACGTTGTTGATCTCCAAAACCATGTCAGCATTCCAGAAAGGAATAATGAAACTAGATGCTATTTTTTCCCTCAACACCACTGTGAAGTGCCTTGGGATGTTTTCTGTGTTCAAGGTGCACTATAAATGCAAATTGTTGTTGAAACCTCAACTAAAACTTGAATGTTGATTTTATTTCTTTGCATCATTTGTGTAATTCATATTTCTGATGGCCTGCGCGCACAGACTGTGACTTGATAGAATGTACACGTCGAGATGAATTTTCGTCTTTGCTTTCGTCTTTTGACATTGATTTTGTAAATGATATGACAAAGCTGTGGGTATTCACCTGACTTGCTATATTTGGTTATCGGTAATAAAGCACGTTAGTTGCAGATGTTTGTATTCGTCTAAATGCCTGTTGCTGAATAACATCAACATATAACACACTGGGTTATTTTAGGTGCTAATCTAGAGCTTCCTAAATAAACATACCCAGAATTGTTATCTTGTGCCCGCATAGCAATATATGTTGAGTTGCTGAGAAGTGAGGGCAGCTGGTAATGATAGCACTAGGTGGCAGTGGAAGAGATTGCTCTGGCTGACTGCTCTTTTGAACGATCATTGTAATTATTACAGTGCTGACCGCAGCTAATTCATTCCATCAAATTTGAAGTCACCTGTTACCTGGGATAATTTGTTTGATTTTTGAAGAGCATATTCATGAAAAATTATTTGTTTTAATATGTCCTGTAAACGTGGCCTTCGAATACATTTCCTTGGTCCCTGGGTGTCAGTTGCCTTCTGCCACCTTGCCAAAGTGGCCTTTTTCATGTGAGTTTAGACACTGATAGACTATTTAGCCAGGCATCATTTCTGAGCCTGATCCCATCCTCACTCAACATCCATTCAGGCACACTTCCTAGCATGAATTGCTGGATAGCTATCAGAATCCTAGTTAACTTTTTAAATTGCCTCTCTGGTCTGATGTGATGAAGCCAATTGTAATAGCACTTTCACTACCCAGGGTAACAAAACACAGATCAGGGACCAAACCTGGGACATATTGGTCCATATGGATCAGTTGGACCCCGAGTAGTGCATTTGCCAGTTAAGCTATCCAGGAAGCTGCTTTTTTTTTTGGTGACTTTTGCAAGTTATTTGCTTCATTTTCTGTTCCTTCTGTAGTTGTAAGAAGCTACACTCTCCCCAACTGAGAAGCAAGAATGGAGACCAGTTCCTAGCTGCCGGGAGTATTGTAACGGTAGCCCAGAATAACAAGCCCCCATAAATTTCCTTTCTTGTGAGCAAACATCTGACCTCTGCAAGGGGCATCCACAGGAAAGCATTGCTGAGATCAGGAAATGGCAGTTGCAGCCTCGGGTTTTACTACTCCATGGTGCATCATACCTGTGCTCCAACACGCCATAGCCCCAGTGACTGTTTTAATTGTAACTTGTAATTAAAATCAAAGATGGAGTCTGGGACTATGTTAGCTCAGTGGTAACTGCAGTGTACCAGGAAACAGTGCAGCTGGTCATTCCAACCAATGATGTAGTTTACTTCACCCCAAAAGTGCCATTCATTCGATTTGTGTTAATGTGGTATTTTGGTTTGTTGATCAAGGTGAGGCTTAACTTGTTCCTGTGTCTGCAGTATGGGCATATATTACAATTTTCTGATTTAATCTTTACACAATCCATAACCTGATTATAATATAAATATAATGTTGACTTTCTTGCTTATTGGTAAATTTAATAAAATTGCATTCTCTCTTTCCAGCTTCATGCCTGTTTCTTAATCTGTACACGTATGCTTCCTCCAGACCTGACAGCTCTGCGGCAGATAGACTTTGGCTGCAGCTGGAGCAAGAGGTAAATTCCGGAAATTCTACTGTAACTGATAAATTAGCAGACCACTTTTTGCAATGATTAGTGTGCACGGTGTAAACCATTGCAACTCATTCACCTGAAGCATTTTGATAGTCATGGCCGCATAAATTGTGAAATTTTTAACGCTCGCTTGAACTGAAAAGGATTCAAATTTGCAGCTTCATGATGTAGTTATGGTGCAATTTTTGTGAAATGTTACATCTCGTATTGTGTAGATGTGCACAAGAAACATCACATTTACTGCACTTGCATTTTTCTTTTTTATTGCATTTAATCCATCAGATAATTTTAGAATCTTGTTCAAAATTTAATTTGGGTATTTAGAGTCACAAGATTGATCTTGAGCAGCAAAGTCATCCTGACATGGTTTAGGAAAATGACAAAACAAGTAACTAGACAAGCTTTCATTTTTATACTGAGCTACATATTCATTCAAAGTAATATTGGTGAGCTATTTTAGTGATTTGATTATTTCCAAGTATGTTATTAACAAAGATTTTTTATGCAGTTGGAAATAAAACAAAACTTTTTTTGTGACTTGTCCATATTAGGTTGTTCGATTCCTCACCAAATTTGGTTTGTCCCATTCTGGTGCCAGCATGGTGTTGGTAGAATCAGACTGTCTGTGCAATACTGAGGTAACCAAGCAACTTTATATGCAAAAAATGAATTGAATGTTTATTATAGAGATCCAGCATCTGTTTAGTTGGACTTAAGTAGATAGCCTTAAGAATTATTCATAAATCAAAAACTGATGGTGCTGTTTGTTCAAATCTGATTTAGGGATGCAGTACAAGTTTAGTGTCAGGACTTAAATCTGTGTAGTGTAAATCCAGAGTTAAGGCCCAGTTTGACACTACAGTTACAATGTTCAGTGTCCGGCCTTGACTCCGGATTTAGGCTACGGTTACATTATCACTATAATGTCAGTGTGAAGTGAAAATACATTATTCTGATGTTATATTTGTAGTATAAACATTATCTCAGAATGTTATCCAATATGGGCATAGCACTATTGAAGCTTTTACCTTATTTGTGTGCCTGTAAAAATTTCAACGGAACAGTCAAACAATTTTGAAGTAGTTTAGTTCCTCATGCAGTTGGGTACTTGACGTCCAACTAGATTTTATCAGTTTAGTTTCCAGAGCTATCTGTCATACAGACCTATTTGCTTCTGTTAGCACATTTTAACTTTTCCATTAATTGGGGCATCACAGGCAAATAGTTTGTTCTCAAGTCAGCCTTCAGTAATCTCTCCTTCCAGTGAAACATGACATTGATGGGAAAAAAACATCCATGGCCCAAATCTTTCTTCCTCCACGCTGGAGAATGTATGCTTTGAGAGTGAACATTTGGTTGAGTTGAAAATTTAGTTGGCAAGCTCTAGGAAATTGGTGGTTTTCATGCAATGTAACATTCATTGTGAATAAGCAGGAACTAACCGTGATATAAGCTATACTAAATACTGTTTATTTTATATGCCATTTCTGTTATTCTGCAGGTCTTGAAGACTTTAATAGTCATGTTGCATCGACAGTGGCTGACTATTCGAATATCCCAACAGAACCTTTCTTCACTGGGTAATCAAGCTGTGGTGCAGTTCCTGAGGGAAACTGTTTTGTTGCTGCATTGCCTTTCACAGAGGGACAAAAACTTTACAGACCACTGTTTGGATGTGCTGCACCTTTATGATCAAGTTATGCACGGAATTAAAGCTATTTTAAAAAAAATACCAGATCTAGAAGAAAGTGAAGGTGAGAGGTTTGTTGTAAATTGGCATCTTGATTTATTTGGTTAATAAAGTGTGTCTAAGAACAGAAGTATTTTTGGGAAGAGAAAAGTGCCATTGGGCCAAAATAAGCCTGTCTATTTTTTCATAAATCAACTTCTCACCCTATCCCTAAATCCCTTCTCAATACCACATCTATTTTAAGAAAATGTTTGGTAGAGATCTGGGCAGTAAGATTATGGAAGATAGGAAAAAGAGTACTTTGAACAACACAACTGTTCAGGTGGCATGGTCAGTTGAAAAAGTCTTAAGGTGGTGAACTCAGCAAGATCTATTCACAATTGATTTTGCTCTCTAACCCTTTCATCAACGGACCGAGGAAATGAGTATAATCCAAATGTTGCATATAACTAGATTCATAGAACCATAAAAGTTTGCAGCACAGAATGAGGCCATCATATCCATGAGCTAGAGCAATTGTATACAAGAATGAATTTTTCAGTTCTGAATATGCAGTCGGTTCCAAGTACAATATGGCAGTGAAATAGGAACCTGTAATATGAAAAATTGAGAACATCCTCACAGTATTTTTATTTTGCTTTTGTTTATGCGACCATTTTTCCCCCCTCGTTCATTCTCCGCCTTCCTCTCCTGACTGGTGCTACCGCTATGGTACAACTCCACAGGCACTGACAACTTTCCAGTACTTCATCCAAATGGTCATTCTCCACGTGAGAGCATTGACAGTGAGGCTTGACAGGCTATTTGAATTTGAAGGGCCTGTATCCTGTCCTCGCTGGTGTCCACACATGTGCACTTTCCAGAATATGTCCTGCAATATCACTGAAGAGCAAGAATGATTTTGTTTCCTTCCTAGCCCAAGGGGTGCTGAAGCCAATTGAAGTTCTCCATAGCTGGTATCATAAGAACATAAGAAATAGGAGCAGGAGTAGGCCAATCAGCCCCTCGAGCCTGCTCCGCCATTCAATAAGATCATGGCTGATCTGATCCTAACCGCCAATCCACGATCTCAGAACCATCTCCTGCATCTAACAGAATTAGACACACGAAATAGGAACAGGTTCAGGCTACACGGCCCCTGGGCCCGCTCCGCTACCCACAGGGCCATGACCGATCCGAACCTAGACTCATGTCCAAATTCCTGCCCGCTCCCCGTAACCCTTAATTCCCTTTACTTCTAGGAAACTGTCTATTTCTGTTTTAAATTTATGTAATGATGTAGCTTCTACAGTTTTTTGGGGCAGCATATTCCATGGACCTACCACCCTCTGAGTGAAGTAGTTCCACCTCATCTCGGTTTTGAAAGAGCAGCCCCTTATTCTAAGACTATGCCCCCTAGTTCTAGTTTCACCCATCATCGGGAACATCTTCCCTGCATCCACCCGATCCAACCCCTTCACAATCTTATATGTTTCAATAAGATCGCCTCTCATTCTTCTGAACTCCAATGAGTAGAGTCCTAATCTACTCAACCTCTCCTCATATGTCCATCCTCTCATCCCCGGGATTAACCGAGTGAACCTTCTTTGTACTGACTCGAGAGCAAGTATGTCCTTTCTTAAGTATGGACACCAAAACTGTACGCAGCATTCCAGGTGCGGTCTACCAATACCTTGTACAACTGAAGCAATACCTCCCTATTTTTATATTCTATCCCCCTAGCAATGAAAGCCAACATTCCACTGGCCTTCTTAATCACTTGCTGCACCTGCATACTAACCTTTTGAGTTTCGTGCACCAGGACCCCCAGATCCCTTTGTACTGCAGTACTTTCCAGTTTCTTGCCATTAAGATAATAACTTGCTCTACGATTTTTCCTGCCAAAGTGCATAACCTCACACTTTCCAGTATTGTATTCCATCTGCCAAATCTCTGCCCACTTACTTAGCGTGTCTATGTCCCCTTGAAGGTTTTTTATGTCCTCCTCACTCACTACTTTTCCCCCCCATCTTAGTATCATCTGCAAACTTTGATATGTTACACTCGGTCCCCTCCTCCAAATCGTTAATATAGATTGTAAAGAGTTGGGAACCCAGCACTGACCCCTGCGGAACACCACTAGTTACTGATTGCCAGTCTGAGAATGAACCATTTATCCCAACTCTCTGCCTTCTGTTAGATAGCCAATCCTCTATCCATGCCAGAATATTACCCCCAATCCCGTGATTTTTTATCTTAAGCAATAATCTTTTGTGTGGCACCTTGTCAAATGCCTTTTGGAAGTCTAAATACACTGCGTCCACTGGTTCCCCTTTATCCACCCTATATGTTACTTCCTCAAAGAACTTCAGCAAATTTGTCAAACATGACTTCCCCTTCATAAAACCATGCTGACTTTGTTGTATTAAATTATGATTATCCAAATGTCCTGTTACTGTCTCCTTAATAATGGACTCCAAAATTTTACCTACCGCAGATGTTAGGCTAACCGGTCTATAGTTTCCAGCCTTCTGTCTACTGCCCTTTTTAAATAAGGGTGTTACATTAGCAGTTTTCCAGTCTGCCGGGACCATTGCCGAGTCCAGGGAGTTTTGGAAAATTATTACCAATGCATCCACAATCCCTACCGCCACTTCCCTCAAGACCCTAGGATGTAAGCCATCAGGTCCAGGTGATTTATCTGCCTTGAGTCCCATTATTTTACCGAGTACCACTTCCTTAGTGATTTTGATCGTGTTTAGCTCCTCCCCCCCCCCCCCCTTTAGCCCCCTGTTTGTCCAGTGTTGGGATATTCTTAGTGTCTTCTACTGTAAAGACTGATGTAAAATATTCATTCAGTGTTTTTGCCATCTCCATATTTCCCACCATTAATTTCCCAGTCTCATCCTCTAAGGGACCAACATTTACTTTAGCCACCCTTTTTCATTTTATATAACTAATAAAAACTCTTACTATCTGTTTTTATATTTTTTGCTAATTTACTTTCATAATCTATCTTCCCTTTCTTAATCAATCTTTTTGTTATTTTTTGCTGTCTTTTAAAGTTTTCCCAATCCTCTATCCTCCCACTAGATTTGGCTACCTTATATGCCCTTGTTTTTAGTCGAATACTATCCTTAATTTCTTTACTTAGCCACGGATGGCTGTCTTTTCTTTTACACCCTTCTCAGTGGAATATATATTTTTTGGAAGTTGTAAAATAACTCCTTCAATATACACCACTGATCATGTATCGTCTTACCCTTTAATCTATTTTCCCAATCCACTCTACTCAATTCCGCTCTCATACCTTCATAGTCTCCTTTATTCAAGCTTAGCACGCTTGTTTGAGATCCAACCTTCTCACCCTCTAATTGAATATGGAATTCAACCATGTTATGGTCACTCATTCCAAGGGGATCCTTTACTAGGACATTTTTAATTAATCCCGTCTCGTTACACAGGACCAGATCTAAGGTTGCCTGACCCCTGGTCGGTTCAGTTACATACTGCTCAAGAAACCCATCCCTAATACACTCAATGAACTCATCCTCAAGGCAGCCCTGCCCAATTTGATTTGTCCAATTAATATGATAGTTAAAATCACCCATAATTATAGATGTTCCCTTATTACAAGCCTCAACTATTTCCTGATTGATACTCCGTCCAACAGAGTTGCCACTGTTCGGAGGCCTATAGACTACGCCCACTAGTGTTTTTTTCCCCTTATTATTCCTTACCTCCACCCAAACTGTTTCATTGTCCTGATCTTTTGACCCAATATCATTTCTCTGTATTACAGTGATTCCTTCCTTTATTAACATAGCCACCCCACCTCCCCTTCCTTTATTAACATAGCCACCCCACCTCCCCTTCCTTCCTGCCTGTCCTTCCTGATCGTTAAATAACCTGGTATGTTTAATTCCCAGGCATTGTCACCTTGCAGCCATGTTTCTGTAATGGCCACAAGATCATACCCATATGTAGTTATTTGTGCCATTAACTCATCTATTTTGTTACGAATGCTACATGCATTCAGATAGAGAACTTTCAAAGATGTTTTGTGACACTTAGTTCCTGCTTTTGCCCTTTTTATTACTTGACCTTTTACTCCATACCTTCTGCCCCTTCCTGACATGCTCTGGTTTTTAATTTCCCCACTGCTACCTAAGTCTATGACCTTCTCTGTTGTCATTTGTATTATTTGCTCTCTAGGAACCTCCCCCCCCCCCCCCCCCCCCCCACTAGTTCGTTTAAAGCCCTCTCTACAGCCCTAGTTATATGATCCGCCAGGATTAGTCCCAGCACTGGCCAAGTGAAGCCCGTCCCAACGGAACAGCTCCCTCCTGCCCCAGTACTGGTGCCAGTGTCCCAGGAAGCAAAACCCATTTCTCCCACACCAGTCTTTGAGCCACGCATTTAACTCTCTAATTTTATTTGTCCTAGCCAAATTCGCTCATGGCTCAGGTAATAATCCAGAGATTATTACCCTTGTGGTTCTGCTTTTTAATTTGGCCCCTAGCTGCTCAAACTCCCTCAGCAGAACCTCCTTCCTTGTCCTATCTATGTCGTTGGTACCAACATGGACCACGACAACTGGATCCTCCCCCTCCCACTCCAAGTTTCTCTCCAGCCCAGAGGAGATGTCCTTAACCCTGGCACCGGGCAGGCAACACAACCTTCGGGACTCTCGCTCTCGGCTGCAGAGAACTCTATCTATCCCCCTAACGATACTATCCCCTACCACTACAACATTTCTATTAACTCCCCCCACTTGAATGGCCCCCCGGTGCCAGGTTGCTCATCCTCCCCGCAGTCCCTGTTCCCATCCTCACAGGGAGTAAGAGCCTCGAACCTGTTGGACAAGTGCAAGGGCTGCGGCTCCTCCAACACTACCTCCTGGATCCCCGTACCTGCCTCACTTCTTGTCACACCATCCTGACCCTGGCCACAGACTATATCTGAATTAATTAATCTAATTGGTGTGAATACCTCGTGATACACAGAGTCCAGGTAACTCTCCCCCTCCCTGATGTGTCTCGGTGTTTGAAGCTCGGACTCCAGCTCTTCAACACGGAGCCGGAATTCCTCGAGCAGCCAACACTTACTGCAAATGTGAGCATCAATGGTGTCCACCAGCTCCCACATATTGCAGCAGCAACACATCGCCTGATCTCCCATTCAATGTAATTAATTAAATTTATTAATATATTCTTAAATACCCTCTGCCTCGATTCTAGATGGTGAATATCACACCTTAGAAACTATAAACCAAGGAGATTTAAGCTTAAAAAGGGAGAAATACTTACCAACCAATCACTTACCCGCTTTGTGGTGACGTCACACCTTGAATACTTTTTACACCTCCTTCCCTGAGATTGGTACGCCTACCTGAGCCTCTGGGGCCTCTTGTAGTCGCTCTGCCGCTCAGCTCCGCCTCCACCCGCTGCCGATGCCGCACTGGGGCCTACCTGAGCCTCTGGGGCCTCTTGTCGTCGCTCTGCTGCTCAGCTCCGCCTCCACCCGCTGCCGATGCCGCACTGGGGCCTACCTGAGCCTCTGGGGCCTCTTGTAGTCGCTCTGCCGCTCAGCTCCGCCTCCACCCGCTGCCGATGCTGCACTGGGGCCTACCTGAGCCTCTGGGGCCTCTTGCAGTCGCTCTGCCGCTCAGCTGCGCCTCGGATGGAATTGAACCCATGATTCAAGATTCAAAATTCTAAATCTTATTGCATGGTGGAGCAGGCTCAAGGGGCCATATGGCTTACTCCTGCTCCTAATTTCTTAAGTTCTTATGAACCCGGGACCTTCTGGTTGGTCGGATTATGTGTCTTCACCAAGTGGTGCATTTGTCTAAACAACCATCATGCGAATATGCTGCCATTATTTTAGTGCCTTTTTATTTTACTGAACTTCTTCCATTGTTCCCAATAAGGTTGTTTGTACTGAGGGCGGATTTTGCAACAATAATTTAATACTTTGTTCTATATTCTTTATAGTTACGTGACAAAACTTGTCACTTTGGGAAGCAGAGAAGTAGAGTTGGTTGGAGCATAGGGATTTCTCTGCAGCAGAAGCTGCAAAACCAGTTAGAGGGTATAATTGCAGAGTTTATATATTCAGTTCCCATTATAAATGTGGACATAGGAACTTATAATGGGGAAAGTTGACAAAAAAAGTATATCGGAAACATAACAGGAAGTAAGATTTTGTAGATGGAAACTGTGCATAGACTTGAGATTTAAAATGTATTCATAGCCAATGTCACAATAGCCACTTGTGGTAAAGAATTCCATGTTTTAATTATCACAAGAACGAAGGAGGAATTTAAGAGGAATTTCTTCTAAATTCGCCCTTCATTCTTATATCTGAGGCTAGGCCTCCAACTTGTCAACCAGTGAAAACAATCTTTCACTATTTACTCTCTTAAAATCCTCCATAATTTTGAAAAACATGTATTTGAATGCCCGCTTAATATTCCCTGTTACAGTAGGAAAATGCTCCAGTTTTTTTAGTCTCTCTAACCATAGTCTCCCATTTGTGATATTCTCGTGAATCTTAATTGTATCCTTTCCCTATCATTCCAATAATGGGTGCTTAGTACTGCATGCAATACTACAACAGCGGCTTAACCAATGTCGTGTACAAATTCATCAATAGGTTGGTATACTTGTGGTGTTCACACCTTTCCAAGAGAGCAATGCAGGCAGACATTTGCCTAAACTTTTCACTTTTGTATGAAGAACAATTTATGCACTTTGAATTTTTAAAAAAATTATTAATATATTGGCCCAGAAATTTGGGTCGGGGGCTTCCCGCGGGTGTAAGCCCCCGATCGGCACTTACCTAGCGCGCTGGCCGTTGAGCTGTGGGCCCGCGTGGGATTCCGATCCTGGGCCTGCTCCAACTGCCGGCGCGCAGTGCTTGCGTATCCCAGGGGCGCAGTTAGTTTGATGCGTCCCCTGGGATCACGTGGGCCATGGAGAGCCAATCGGAGCAGGGAATGCCCATTCATAAGTCTGACAGGAAGTGCTGTCAAACTTAGAAATACTACGGGCCCCAAAACATCACTAAATCTTCAAATAATTTTTTTTTTAAATCACATTTTTTAAATAAACTATAAATTACATGAAATAACTATTTTAAACAATAAATTTTTGAAAAAAATAATTTTATTTTCTAACGGGGCTAAAAATAAACTTACCTTGCTTTAAAGTATTTAAAAATAATAAACCTATGGAAAAAAATGTTTTAATTTTAATTAATTCACCACTTACCTTGTAAAAAGTAGGCCTTACGCCTGTTTTTTACATGTCTAACTTCTGCAGACTTGCCTTCCCGGGAAAACCTGCAAAAAAAAAAAAAAAAAACTGAAGTTCGATGCGCACGCGCAGCCTCTCCCACGCACGCGTTCGACCTCTGAACCCCTGCTTTCAGGGGAAAGGAAGTGCCGGTTTCCCGCGCATGCGCAGTGCATGCAGGAAACCGGCACTTTCATTGGGCTTACGGGTGAGTACCCAGTGCGTACTCGCCCGTGGAGACCTGAATTTCTGGGCCATTCTCTGCACTGGCAAAGCCAGCATTTATTGCCCATCCCTAGTTGCCCTGAGAAGGTGGTGATGGGCAACCTTCTTGAACCGCTGCAGTAACAGTTTGATACAACTGAGTGGCTTGCCAGGCCACGTTAGAGGGCAGTTAAGAGTTAACCATGTTGCTGAGGGACTGGAGTCACATATATATAGGCCAAATTGGGTAAGGTCGGCAGGTTTCCTTCCCTACAGGACATTATCTAATCAGTTGCTTTTTCATGACAATCCACAGCTTCATAGTCACTTTTACTGATGCCAGCTTTTTTTAAAAAACTGAATTCAAATTCTCAAACTGTCATGGTATGATTTGAGCTTGCGTTCTCCAGATTATCAGTCCAAGCCTGTGGATTACTCATCCAGTAACACGAGCACCACAATACTGTACCCGAGTATTGCATATAAACAGAATAAAGAACTTAAGTATTAGAGAACACTGGGACTTTGTTCACATGCACAGAGTTGGGATTGGTCATTCTGTTGCTTTATTTAACTGCTTCATAAACTGAGTTTCGCCAACTATTGCCTGGAATCATAGTCGGCTTTCACCAAGAACAAATGAGTTCTATTTTTAGATAACTGCAACACTGATCAAAACTCTTGCATCCTCTTTTTAATGTCTAGTTGAAATGCTTCATGTGGTTATTTAATTTTTAAAAATTGTGTTAGAAGCCTTGGTTTGCAAAAAATATTTACTGTCTCATTTATACTAAATCTTATTTCAGAGCTAGCTTTGGAAGAGCTTTGTTCCCATGAGCCTGAAGCCGAGTATCAGGGGCTAGAAACTGATGGACCTTAAAGCACCATATACAGGAATGAAGAAACTTCATCAATTTCATGCATTTGCAGCTAACATAGATAACTGCTACTTAAATACATCCATTTATAGTCTGATTTAACTGAGCTGATTTTCACTGCATAATTAAATGTCATGAAAATCATAATGAATTGGTTTTAAAGCACTAGTTTGGCGGGTTAAATAGATGCAACTGTTCGTGTCTTTTTCACCAGTTCAAGTGAGAATGAAATAGTGGTTAATAACTGCGTCCACATATGTCACAGCTATCACTGTCAGAAACAGTCGTTAAATGTCATCTTTTACAGTTTTAAAATGAGGATATACAACTACTTTTTATACACTGGCCATACAATAGAGTTTGGTGGTTTATTAACACTGGGCTCTGTAACCCAAGAGTGCAACAAGAGAAATAACTTACAACGGTCTGACTGTCAAGTGGTTTGCTTTTTGGTAAACTACTCCACCTCAGCTGCATATTTGTTTTATATGCATTTTTTTAAACAATTGTTTAAAAATTCGCTCCGGTATGCATTTTTGCTTGAGTGATTTATTATCACGGAAACTGCGGTGTTGGAGTGCTATATTTTCAGATTCCCTGATGCAATGCTCTGCAGGCTGAGTTCAGAATATTTAACAGATAGCGTATAACAAAAATGGATAATGTTCAAAACACTCGGCGGGTCAGGGAGCATCTGTGGAGAAAGGGAAAAAGTGAATGTTTCAGGCCTTTGTCAGAACTGAAATGTGAACTTTTTTTGCTATCTCCACAGATGCTGCCTGACCTGTGTTTCCAGCATTTTCTGTTTTTGTTTTAATCTTCCAACATCTGCGGTACTTTTTTTTTTAAGCGTATGTGTGTGTTGAGTGTGACAAGTGACAATTTCATCAGCTAATGGCTTGGGTGACTGGTTCAACAAAGTTTGAAGATGAAATACCATCGATTGAATGTCCATGCATGTGGAATAAAAATGTTTAATTTCTAAGTGAGACTATTCAGTTTGATAACTGAATTAATTTTCTGTGCTGCCAAAATGTGGGGGATCACTGCAACTTCAGAGATGTAAAATATTTGTACAATTTTGTTTTCTTTACAATAAATGTAAAATTATAAACATTTTATAGTGACTGTTTTTGTTTTTTTAAACTTCTCTTTCAGTATAGAATGCATTTTCCTAGTCCCTTAACTACATGAAAAAACTTGTATCTTATAACAAAAGTTTTTTCAAATTGCTCACCCAGCTTCTGCAGCTTAGCAAATTAAATGGACAAAAAAAATTCCTATTGGAAATCTAGTGATTGCAAAATAGCCATGTTTTTGTAATAGGAATAATTGTTCAGTGTAATTTTTTAAACTATTTTTGAATGTCATAAATGCAGTAAAATAATTTGTGACATTGGTCATGTGTTACTTGGGCCCACCAGCTACAATTGATCTTGATGGTCGATTCCATATTGACTTTAAACCTTCCAACTAACACAGTTGGAAATTAAAGGCTCCAAGCCTTTCAGATGTCATAGAATGATACAGCACAGAAGGAGGCCATTCTGCTCATTGTGCCTGTGCTGGCCCTCTGAAACAGCTACCAATTAGTCCCACTCCCCTACTTTTTCCCCATAGCCCTGAAAAAATTTCCTTTTCAAGCATTTATCCAATTCCCTTTTGAAAGTTACTATTGAATCTGCTTCCACAACCTTCTCGGGCAGTGCATTCCAGATCATCATAACTCGCTGGGTAAAAAAAAATCCTCTTCTCCCTTCTGGATCTTTTGCCAATTATCTTAAACCTGTGTCCTCTGGTTACCGGCCCTCCAGCCAGTGCGAACTTCTGGATAGTGAGATTTTTGTGTCTTGACCGCAACCACAGAGTAATGAGTTATTTCAGTATTCAGTCTTCTATCTAATAACAAAGTGTAACCAAGGCAACTTGACTTGGACTGCGCAGCATGATCTTCATTTGGATCTTTATGTTCAGCCAATGGAAAATCATAACTATTAGCCAATTAATTGCTATGAATAGTAAACTGATATAGTAGCCTACTTCCTTTTAGTGGTTAAGTTGCCCAGATCAAGTAGCTTAAAGTCCGATATCAATTCAGAGATGGCTAAATTGCAACTAATTAGTGCATTTACTGTATATCAAGAATCCTGTTTTGGCAGTATTTGCAGTCATGTAAAAATGAGTAGAAAATTGATAATTTAATAGTGCTATTTGTAAAATTAAACCGGCCTTTTAAGAACAATTAAATCATCCATGTATTGGATGAATCTTGTGTTGTTCATAATTCCATTTATGAAATGTTTTGAATAGTAGACGTACATTTATATGGCGCTGTTTTTCACGGCACTTTGCCTGCAGTGAATTTTTTTTGCAGTGACTATTATGTAGGCAAATGTGGCAGCTGTTTTGTACAGAGCAAGTTCCCACAAGTAGCAATAAGATGAATTGCCAATTAGTCTGTGTTTTTGGTCACGTTTGATTGAGGAAGGAATGTTAACCAGGACATTGGGAGTGCTCCATCGCTCTTTAAATAATGCTATAGGATCTTTAGTATTCACCTGAACCACAGGAACAGGGCTTGGTTTAATGCCTCCTTCAAAGGACAGCATCTCTGACATTGACTCAGTCCCTCAGTAGGGCACTGGATTATGTACACAAGTCCTGGCTTGGGGTTTGACCCACAACCTTTTGATTCTGCGTGAAAGTGCTACCCAACTGATGGTTCAAAATTGTAGACTGGACTGAAAGTCAAATTGTTTTAGTAATTTCTTCTACCCTGACTGACTCTTTCGCTATGAATATTTCTGTTTTCTGACTGCTCTCAACATTACTCTCAACAAAGCTTGTGTCCATACTTTATCTCAAGCCTGCTTTCCGATCAACAACACTGTTTATGGAACTTGGAGGAAGGTTCCAAAAACTGGCATAATTAGACGGGTTGAATACCTGTTCTGACAAACTCTCAGTCTGAAGTTTCATGTGGGAAGGCTCTTGTGTGGAAAAGGCAATTCATCCATTATTCATGATGAGCAAAAATGTAACAATGGAAAGAACAATTTCAATGTTTGTTTACCAAGGAGTGATAGATCGACCCAAGTCTATGACATTATGTTAAGGAGAGAGGAGAATAAAAATTCAGATTAAGATGAAATGCCAGATACAGATGAGATGAAAATCACATGCATGCAGCTGTATAAGACTTTGCTTGCATTTTGCCTGCCAAACTTCATGAATATTTGTAAACCACTTGGTAACCAATGGTCAATTCAAACTAGTTATATTGCTGAATATAAAGAGATTTTCAATTATGAAAACCACCATCGTACTTCAGTCATCCCATTATTTGGATCAGTTATTTATAGAAAATTATATTGACTCTGCAAGGAGGGAACACTAAAGACGGTGATTAAAGGCACTATATAAATGCAAGTTAATGTTGTAGTGATTCAGATGTCCTAAACTGTAATGGCAAAACTCTTAATGGTTTGTAAATGCTACAGTATTTGAACTTTGAGGTTAAATAGCCTAAACTCACTTGTTGTGGACTGTTGTATTATGTATGTGTATTTGTGGGGATTGGGTGGGGGGGGGGGAAGGGTGTTGTTACAAATTGATGTTTCTGTTTATGGTCATCATAAGAAGAGTTCCATTGTGTGTCGGCTGAGATATTCACAGGCGATTCACTCTATTTGTGACGTTATTCAAGCAATGGTGAGGAAGGGTTTATGATGTATTCGGGAGAAATTCTATAAACAATGTAGTAAAAATGTACATGTCTTTTAAAGTGGTATTTTGGGGTTTTCTAGGACTGGTTAGGTTGTGAGTTGCAGTTACTGCTTTCCCCTTTGTATTCCTTAGTGCTTTTCAAGTGCAGCACTTCCTTGGAAGGCATCTTATCAAAGATGACCTTGTCTGTGCTTACAGATGACATAGTTTCCCATAAAAGGTAACAGCAATATGTGTACAAAAATAGTTGCAGTGACACAGTACAGGCTAAATAATGTAACCTAATTCAGGCTTCCTTGTCTTGGTGGGACAGCAAAGCAGACATTAAGCATTTAGCTCTGCTGCCTCATTTGTATTTCTGTCCTATGATTATAACTAGTGAAAAAACTTCTTCATTATGAACTGGGATCTGTATGAATTGTGAATGGGTCTGGATGCTACATCTATTTAGTTGTGCTACATTATAGTCCTAAAGGATGTTTGCAATAATGCCTATTAATAATTACACTTTTTATATTAAATTGTAACTTTACTTTTTGGCCTTGGGTCTGCTTGGGCAACATCTTTAGATCTTGACAGAGTGCAATATTATTCCTATTTATGTGTGTATTTATGCTTTGCTAACGGATAGGTTTCTTACTAAAGCTGGTAAATTCTTGTATTATAATTCAAACCCAATCTGAAAGATGTAGAAAAGATATTCATTACAAATGTTTATTTTTGCATAAACATGCAGTGAATTTGCATTGGAAAATTGCATGTTGTTCCAGCCATTGCTCTTCCAATGTAGCATTTTTAACAAACTTGCAGAATGGGTGTGTAAATGGCAATTGAATTTCAATATCGGTAAGTGTGAGGCGGTGCATTTTGGTAGCAGGAACATAAGAATTAGGAGCAGGAGTAGGCCATAAAGCCCCTCGAGCCTGCTCTGCCATTCAGTAAGACCATGGCTGGTCTTCGACTTCAACTCCAACTCCACTTTCCTGCCCGATCTTCATATCCCTTGATTCCTCTGGAGACCAAAAATCTATATCTCAGCCTTGAATATACTCAATGACTCAGCATCTACTGAGGAATAAGGAAGCCACCTACTCCTTGGAAAATAAGAGTCTAAATGGGGTAAAGGCACAAAGGGATCTAAGGGTACAGATTCACAAATCATTAAAAAGTAGCAGTGCGTGTTAACAAATCCGTCAAAGTACAAAGCACGGGCTCATTTCTAGAGGAATAGAATTCAAAAGCAGAGAAGTTATGTTAACTGGGCGAGTAATCCAGAGGCCTGGATTAATGATCCAGAGACGTGAGTTCAAATCCCACCACGGCAGCTGGGGAATTTAAATTCAGTTAATTAAATAAATCTGGAATAAAAAGCTAGTATCCGTAATGGTAACCATGAAACTATCAGATTATCATAAAAACCCATCTGGTTCACTAATGTCCTTTTAGGGAAGGAAATCTGCTGTCCTTACCTGGTTTGGCCTATATGTGACTCCAGACCCACAGCAATGTGGTTGACTCTTCACTGCCCTCTGAAATGGCCCCAGCAAGCTACTCAGTTGTAACAAACTGCTACAAAACAAAATAATAAGAATGAAACCAGACGGACCACCCGGCATCGACCTCCGCACTGGATACGGACACGGCTACGCACACCCAGCCCAGTCAACCCTGCAAAGTCCTCCTCACCAACATCTGGCGACTTGTGCCAAAATTGGGAGAGCTGTCCCACAGACTAGTCAAGCAACAGCCCGATATAGTCATACTCACAGAATCATATCTTTCTGCTAATGTCCCAAACTCCTCCATCACAATCCCTGGGTATGTCCTCTCCCACGGGCAAGACAGACCCACCAGGGGTGGTGGCACAGTGGTATACAGTCAGTAAGGAGTGGCCCTGGGAGTCCGCAACATGGCGGCAGAAATTCCGTTCCCTACGGGTGTGCACGTGCTGTATACTCACCCGTAGGGCCAACGGAAATGTCGGTTTCAGGCACGCACTGCGCAGGCACTGGAAACCGGCGTTTCCGATCTGTCAAGAAAGCTCTTGACAGATCCTCTGCCTGCCCGTGAGCAGGGCCTCTGCAGGTGGAGAGTTCTGTTTTTTGGAGACCCTCCGCCCACAGAAAAAACTTAAAATTCTTGCACCTGGTAAAAGCAGACGTAAGGCCTGCTTTTACCAGGATAAGAGTTGGAAAAAGTAAAAAAAAATTCCACTGATTTATCATTTAAAAATACTTTAAAGAAAGGTAAGTTTATTTTTAGCCCTGTTAAAAACTTTAATTTTTTTCAAAAAATAAGATTTTTGTTTAAAATACTTGATTTACTGTAATTTAAAGTCATTTTTAAAATGTGATTTAAAAAAAAAAAAATTATTTAAAGTTTTACTATGTTTTGGGGTGATCTGTATTCATATATTTGACAGTTCTTCCTGTCAGATGTATGAAGGGAGATTCCCTTCTCTGATAGGCTCCCCATGGCCCACATGATCCCAGGGACGCTGCGAACTACCTGCGCCTCTGGGATACGTGGGCCCTGCGCACCGGCAGTTTGGAGAGGCCCAGCAACGGAACTTTGCGCTTCCCAGGTGCCCTCCGGTCTAGGCGCAGATTTTTTCCAGATCGCAACCCTCTGCCCGCAGGAGGCCTGCGAACGGAATTTCTGGGCCATTGTCTCCGGACCCCATGAAGTCTCATGGCTTCAGGTCAAGCACGGGCAAGGAAACCTCCTGCTGATTACCACCTACTGCCCTTCCTCAGCTGATTAATCAGTACTCCGCCATGTTGAACACCACTTGGAAGAAGCACTGAGAGTAGCAAGGGCACAGAATGTACTCTGGGTGGGGGGCTTCAATGTCCATCACCAAGAGTAGCTTCGTAGCAGCACTACTGACCGAGCCGGCTGAGTGGACATAGCTCCCAGTCTGGGCCTGCAACAAGTGGTGAGAGAACCAACACGAGAGGAAAAACCTACTTGACCTTGTCCTCACCAAACTACCTGTCGCAGATGCATCTGTCCATGACAGTATTGGTAGCAGTGACCACCGCACAGTCATTGTGGAGACAAAGTCCCGTCTTCACACTGAGGACACCCTCCATTGTGTTGTGTGGCACTACCACCGTGCTAAATGGGATAGATTCGAAACAGATCTAGCAGCTCAAAACTGGGCATCCATGAGGAGTTGTGGGCCATCAGCAGTAGCAGAATTGTATTCCACCACAATCTGCAATCTCCTGTCCTGGCATATCCCTCACTCTACCATTACCATCAAGCCAGGGGACCAACCCTGGTTCAATGAGGAGTGCAGAAGAGCATGCCAGGAGCAGCACCAGGCATACCTAAAAATGAGGTGCCAACCTGGGGAAGGTGCAACACAGACTACATGCATGCTAAAAAGCGGAAGCAGCATGCTATAGAAAGGACATACTTGCTCTCGAGTCAGTACAAAGAAGGTTCACTCGGTTAATCCCGGGGATGAGGGGATGGACATATGAGGAAAGGTTGAGTAGATTGGGACTCATTGGAGTTCAGAAGAATGAGGGGCGATCTTATTGAAACATATAAGATTGTGAAGGGGTTGGATCGGGTGGATGCGGGGAGGATGTTCCCGATGATGGGTGAAACTAGAACTAGGGGGCATAGTCTTAGAATAAGGGGCTGCTCTTTCAAAACTGAGATGAGGAGGAACTACTTCACTCAGAGGGTGGTAGGTCCATGGAATATGCTGCCCCAAAAAGCTGTAGAAGCTACATCATTACATAAATTTAAAACAGAAATAGACAGTTTCCTAGAAGTAAAGAGAATGAAGGGTTACGGGGAGCAGGCAGGAATTTGGACATGAGTCTAGGTTCGGATCGGTCATGGCCCTGTGGGTAGCGGAGCGGGCCCAGGGGCCGTGTAGCCTGATCCTGCTCCTATTTCGTGTGTCTAATTCTGTTCGATTCAGGAGATGGTCCTGTGATAGTGGATTGGCGGTTAGGATCAGATCAGCCATGATCTTATTGAATGGCGGAGCAGGCTCGAGGGGCCGATTGGCCTACTCCTGCTCCTATTTCTTATGTTCTTATGTTCTTAGGGCTAAGCGATCCCACAATCAACAGATCAGATCAAAGCTCTGCAGTGCTGAAGTAACCAGTCGTGAATGGTGGTGGGCCATCAAACAACTAACGGGAGGAGGAGGCTCCATGAATATTCCCATCCTCACTGATGGTGGAGCCCAACACGTGAGTGCAAAAGACAAGGCTGAAGTGTTTGCAGCCATCTTCAGCCTGATGGGCTGAGTGGATGATCTATATCGCCTGCTTCTGAGGTCCCCACCATCACTGAAGCCAGTCTTCAGCCAATTCGATTCAATCCACGTGATTTCAAGAAATGGCTCAACGCACTGGATACAGCAAAAACTATGGGCCCTGACAACATCCTGGCTATCGTGCTGAAGCCTTGTGCTCCTGAACTAGCCGCGCCTCTAGCCAAGCTGTTCCAGTACAGCTACAACACTGGCATCTATCCGACAATGTGGAAAACTGCCCAGGTATGTCCTGTCCACAAAAAGCAGGACAAATCCAATCTGGCCAATTATCGCCCCATCAGTCTACTCTCAATCATCAGCAAAGTGATGGAAGATGTCATCAACAGTGCTATCAAGCGGCACTTACTCACCAATAACCTGCGCACTGATGCCCAGTTTGGGTTCCGCCAAGACCACTTGGCTCCCAATCTCATTACAGCCTTGGTCCAAACATGGACAAAGGAGCTGAGTTCCAGAGGTGAGGTGAGAGTGACTGCCCTTGACATCAAGGCAGCATTTGTCTGAGTGTGGCATCAAGGAGCCCTGGTAAAACTGAAGTCAATGGGAATCGGGGGGGGGGGGGGGGGGAAACTCTTCATTGACTGGAGTCATACCTAGCACAAAGAAAGATGGTTGTGGTGATTGAAGGTCAATCATCACAGCCCCAGGACATCGCTGCAGGAGTTCCTCAGGGCAGTATCCTCGGCCCAACCATCTTCAGCTGCTTCATCAATGACCTTCCCTTCAACATAAGGTCAGAAATGGGGATGTTCGCTGATGACTGCACAGTGTTCAGTGCCATTCACAACTCCTCAGATAATGAAGCAGTCCATGCCTGTATGCAACAAGACCTGGATGACGTTCAGGCTTGGGCTGATGAGTGGCAGGGAACATGGTTGTAAAGCACTTTGAGCTGTCCGGTGGTTGTGAAAGGCGCTATAAGAATGCAAGTCTTTTTTTTTCTTTTATTCGCACCACAGAAGTGCTGGGCAATGACTATCTCCACCAAGCGAGAGTCTAACCACTGCCCCTTGACATTCAACGGCATTACCATCACCAAATCCCCCACCATCAACATCCTGGGGGTCACCATTGACCAGAAACTTAAATGGACCAGTCACATAAATACTGTGGCAACAAGAGCAGGTCCGAGGTTAGGTGTTCTGTGGTGAGTGTCTCACCTCCTAACTCTCCAAAGCCTTTCTACCATCTACAAGGCACAAATAAGGAGTGTGATGGAATACTCTCCACTTGCCTGGATGAGTGCAGCTCCAACAACACTTGAGAAGCTCGACACCATCCAGGACAAAGCAGCCCGCTTGATTGGCACCCCATCTACCACCTTAAACATTCACTCCCTCCACCACCAGCATATCGTGGCTGCAGTGTGTACCATCTGCAAGATGCACTGCAGCAACTCGCGAAGGCTTCTTCGGCAGCACCTCCCAAACCCGCGACCTCTTCCACGTAGAAGGACAAGGGCAGCAGGCGCATGGGAACACCACCACCTCCAAGTTCCCCTCCAAGTCACACACCATCCTGACTTAGACGTATATCGCCGATCCTTTATCGTCGCTGGGTCAAAATCCTGGAACTCCCTCCCTAATGGCACTGTGGGAGTACCTTCACCACATGGACTGCAGCAGTTCAAGAAGGCAGCTAACCATCACCTTTTCAAGGGCAATTAGGGATGGGCAATAAATGCTGGCCTTGCCAGCAACACCCACATCCCATAAACTAATTTTTTAAAACTTGTATGGAACCTTGGTTAGACCACACTTAGAATGCTCTGCACAGTTCTGGCCTCCATTATTACAAAAAGGATATAAAAGGAGTGGAGAAAGTGCAAAAAATAATACAAGGATGATACCAGAATTGACGGTACAACAATCAGGAAAGGCTGGGGCTCTTTTCTCAAGAAAAGAGAAGACAGAGAGGTAACCTGAAAGAGGTTCAATAGGGTAGACTTAGCGAAGGTATTTCCACTTGTGGACGAGTCCAAAACTTCAGGGTCATAAATATAAAATAGTCACGAATAAATCCTATAAGGAATTCAGGAGAAACTTCTTTACTCAGAGAGCAGTGAGACTGTGGAACTCGTTACCACATGCTGTGGTTGTGGTGAATAGCATAGATGCATTTAAGGGGAAGCTAGATAAGTTCATAAAGGAGAAAGGAATAGAAGAATATGTTAATAGGGTAACATGAAGTAGGGTGGGAGGAGGCTCATGTGGCGGATAAATGCTGGCATAGACCAATTGGGCTGAATGGCATGTTTCTGTGCTGTGAACTCTGTGCCAGCATTTAAATTAAATTACATGAGAAGGAAATAAAGTATACAAGTCTCACTGGTTTGATATCTCTTTCCTCAACTATATTGTTTGGTGGAATTCGATAGCTACAGACATATTTGAATGGTGCAGCACAAGAACAGCTGAATATCACTCATCCATCTTTGATTGCATCTGAACAATGCTTGTCTAAAATACCCTATAATTGAACACACACAATCATTTTTTAAGCTGTTTTTTAAAGTGTCGCAGTAAAAGCCTGACACTATAGTGGCAAGAAAAACAGTGAGATAATCTGCTCCCAGCTCTCCACCTTGACCGTGGTTGGGGTGACGGTGCTGATATTCCTTCCTTTCCTGCAAAAGCTGAGTTAAGTGGAAGATTGAACTTGCATTGCATGAGTCTGTGGCACGGCACGGTGTTGCACCATTGAGCTGTATCGCTGAGCCTTTCGCAGCCATTTTATGTTCTTAGCCAGTAATTGATTAAATGTTTCATCAACAGGGCTCAAATGCTCATCTGAACATTACCCGCTCTGCCCCTTCAGTTTTGCTCAAAGCACCACGCTGCTGTTAACTAAAAAGACAATGTGAAATATTGACTGAAACAGAGAGGCTCATGAAACCTCAACATTCCATTAAAGGGAACACCATTAAACTGTTTAAATCCTGCTGAACGTCTAGTACCTTGTGGCATTATTGTACCAGTGAAAATTGTGTTATTAAATGTGAATACATGTGTGTACAAAATATGTAAAAATGAATTATTCTGAGTCGAATATGTTGTTTGAATTAGTGATAATACAAGGCAAGATGGTGCATGTTTATACTAAACTGTGACCCAGCTATCCAGCCAGTGTAAGTGTTCGGATAATGTGGCCATAGATTAACGTATGGAATCGGACACAAACTGTATTGTGTATTATTGGTTTCTATTTTGTATAATTAGTAGCAAATCAATAGCTATCTGCTACTCAAATTACTTATTTTTACTTTTCAACTACTGTACTGTATTATACTAAATACTGTACATCAAGAATGTCCAATAGTTTAAATCCAATGTTCCCATCAATTTTCATAGTTCTCAACCCACTGGTGTTATTAGATTTTGGTCTTCTGATTTAGGATCCAGCAATGAGGCAAGAGAACTAAGAACAGCCCTTTACAACTTTCCAGGCCTACTACATTCAAATAGGACAAATCACGACTAAGAAATTTAAGTGTAAATAGAACAGAGTTGCCTGGGTCCTGTGGGCTGGATTGCCATCAAACCGTAGTTCGGACATCCGAACATCTACTCACATCTAAGCTGGCTCCTCAGCCTTATTTAACAGCCAAAAAAACCTGAGAATATATGATCCCAGCATATGCACCATCAGTTATCACCCAGAGTGTGGGAAATGTGTTTTTGATGTAAGCTAACTGTCCAATGTGCTGCCTCTGTTGGGTATAGAAAGGAGTGTGAATTTGCAAGCTAGAAGCTGTGAGCGGAACTGGGCCAAGACCAGCTGATTGCACTCCTCCAATTACACTCCTTAGATTGAGCTTCAGTATTATTCAGTGTAATGACTCCAAAATAAAATGACCTCCAAACTTTCAACCCTCTACAGTAGGCTAATATTTTAGTCCTATATGTCGGTGATTGCTCAGAAGATAGTTTGTAGCAGATCACAACTTTTAAGTGTTCTGCTAATGTGGTTCTGGATTAATGTCTGGAATTGGACACAAACTGTATTGCTTATTATCAGTTTCTATTTTGTACAATTAGTAGCAAATCAATAGTTTTCTTGTGTTGCTGGCAAACAAGCCACTCAACTTTTTAGCTCTCCAAAGATTAAAAGGGTGATGGAAATTCTGCAGCCCTGCGTAGGAATATTGGTAAAATAATATCCCTGTAGCAACAGCTGTACATTGGAATTCTTAACCGTCCTGCCTAAGAAAAGCTGTCTATCCATATGTCAAACCATTCAACAACAGCTTGCCGCAACACTTCAATTGCTACGTCTTTTATTGTTGAACTGTATCGGGATAAGATTCTCCACAGTACAGCACAAACATATGTGAAGTAACTCGATCTCTTCTAAGTAAAGCGCATTTACTCCCCAACAACCCCTTTCATAAGTTTAAAGTAAAATTATTTTTTTGAAGCATTAAATATGACAAAAGGTCATCAACTTGACTCGTTATCTCTGTTCCTCTCTCCACAGATGCTGCCTGACCTGCTGAGTATTTCCAGCATTTTCTGTTTTTATTTCAGATTTCCAGCATCTGCAGTATTTTGCTTTTGTATTAAATATTATTTCCTATTAATACAAACTTTATCAAAGCCTAATTTGTTTTACTTCTCATTAACACCTTATAAAAGCAACATGTTAAGCATGTAATAGATTGGTTTCCAAAACTGTAATTCAATTTTAGAAGTGTAATTAGGTTGCCAGACTGCTATTCCATCACAATTTCTGCTAGCTTTTTTGTTCTCTTATGTACTTACTTTTCTTGTATAAATAGCCAGATTACTCTTCCTTCCCCCTCTTAACCACCCCACCCCTCATTCTATTTCTGCTGTCTCTCCTGAATTTGCTGATTACTGCCAGCCAACCTTGTGTGACCTCACCCATGTGGCCATCCTTCTTGAGTGAGCGTAGATTGCGTGGCAGAAGGTTGTTCAACTAGGTCCCACTCACCTAGCACCCTATCCTTGCTGTCTCGCATTGGCTTCAGGTTCCCCACCTCAAATTTAAAATTCTCATTTCTTGTGTTTCTGACCTCTCCCCTCCACATCTCTGTAACCTCCTGGATCTAGCCCCACAATCTGTTGCTGCTGCTATGTTGATACTGCTCCATTTGTGGCTATCCTTTTCTTTTTCTGTTTTAGCCAATTTACAATTCATTGCAGAAGCTTGCTTCCTATTTCATGCCTTCTTACATTGCAGATTAATTGCTGAGATCAAAACAAATAGGATAGAAAACAGTAATTTGACATTCTGACAGCCACATAGTCCTAGAGGCAGACACAATGGGCTGGATTTTGATTGAGGAGGCATGTAGGAGGTGGGACTACAACTTTTGGGTTGTAGTCCCGCCTCCATCGAGTTGTGGCCAACCCACGCGATTTTCACTTGATTGACCTTGTTGAGCCTGCCCAGCGGGCTCAGCAGGCCAATTAAGGGCCACCCGGCAACAGGTGACATCACAGATTGACATTTCATCTGTCACAAGTTTTTGACAGATGAAATATCAGCGTTTGACAGCTGTTTGAAGCTGTCAAACACTGACAATCTGTACTCCAAGTTAATTCCTTCCTCTCAGGCTGATTTAAAGATCTCTCCATAACAGAAAGCTGAATGCTGCAACTTTTGACAGCTCGCAGCCATTTTGCTTTCTGTGCCGGTGAGATGAGAGACTCCCGAGACCTGAAGGAAGGCTGTAAAGGTAAGTAAAACTTCTTTAAACACTTTACACACACCAAACACACTTATCTCTGCACTCATGCACCCATCACTCACCTGAACATCGGACATCTCGAACCCTCCAAGCCCTTCAGCCCGACGGTCCACCTCGCTAACTTGGCATGGTTTGGAGCCATTGGGAATCCCACACTTCAGCAATAAAAATAGAGATTAGGCTAAAAACTACCTGTTAACTACCTGTTAACACGCAGTTAATTGGCACTAATCTCCTTCCCGCCTCAGAGAGGTGGGTCCCAGCACAGGTCAGGTATCCGCCTCCTTTGAAACTGGCATGGAGGCGGGTTGGGGGCAGGATGGGTTCGTGCCCCCCGATTTCGAGATTTTAACCCCCCACACACCTCCAATCCTGCCTCCACGGCCCAATGAAAATCCTGCCCAATGTATAGAAAGTTAGGAAGGGCTTGAGAGACATCAGGCAATTCTGACATTTGGACAGAGGGGGAGGGGCCATAACTTTTGACAAATTAAGGGTCTTTCCCATCATTCTGCCCCACTGCTTGCATTTATGTGTAGTCCCAAATCCTAGAAAGTCCACAGCATATGATTAGTCCTAAATTAAGAATCTAAGATGCAGTCTAGAGTAAATCAATGATTGACCGGTCTTACCTACTTCTGCAACAATGTGTTTTTTTTAATTGTCTCAACTAGAATGAATAGCTAAGCTTTACAGGTCAGGAAGGTCCAGGTTCACCTGTCATAGGTTAACTAATCTCAAAAGGGGCAGTCGGAATGCTACAAGTGGCCCCAGCACCTCATGGTTAGTGAGGGGGAAATCAGCCAGGGTTCCTGCTCTTGATAAAAACAGAAAATGCTGGAAATACTCAGCAGGTCAGGTAGCATCTGTAGAGAGAGAAACAGAGTTCACGTTTCAGGTCGATGACCCTTCGTCAGATTTCCAGCATCCACAGTATTTTGCTTTTGCATTCCTGCCCTTGATTACTATCCAATGACTTCTGATGTGGATGTTGGGTGAGGACAAGAATTGACTGAGCTGTGATCCCTTATAATTAATTGGAACTTGGTGTGGTACTGGATGGTGCCTGAAGTTCAAAGAACCGTGCCCCAGTAAAGATGAAGGGATGGGTAAAAATTGGCAGAAAAAGATTGGAAAGCGTTCTGTTTTCTGAAAACTAGTCAGAGTTTAGTTGATAGCAACTATGCGTGGCTGTTTTATCTGATAAAAACAGTACGATTTGTGCCATATGACTCGCACTGCAGCAATATGGACTTTTATTCAGATTTTGCAGTTGATGAATATACAGTATATGTTCTGTATTTACCTTATTGCTGTGGGATCGAAATCATCATATATGTGGGTACTAAGTGAACCTACTTATTTAGAAAAATAACTAATCTGTTTGAGAATTTAGGGTTTTAGGTTGTCCAGTCTAATTTACTTTGTAATCTGAAAGTTGACCAAATTGAGTCTGTTTTATTGACCCTATTAATATTCCTTTCTGCACTTTTATTTAAGATTGGGAACTGAATTGGCATCTCTGTACTACATTATCCCCCTTTTCCATGATGTAATAAATAGAATATGTAATGTGTTTTCATTTTAATCAAAATGAAAGGTTCTGGGGCTGTCTGATCAGATAACCAGAAATGACTGTCCCCTTAATCAATTATATCCCAAAACTTTGACCAATAAGATCCCAGAGATCTATGTGGATTAAACCAGTAAACCAGTCAGGTTCCAGAATCAATCTGAAGTGCCGTTTTTGAGTAATCATTTCACTCAATTCTTGTGGCTTCAGGTGTTGTGTTGCTGCGAACGTAGATCAGGAATCTGCCAGGACTGTAGACTCGGAGGTATCATGAGTCGAGTTAGTTTATCAAATGCTTACACAACGCAATATTGATTACAATCTTTATTGACCTTCAACAACTGTCATAATTTTCTTATTTTAAAAAGTTACATAAAATATTCAATTATATACAGTAATGAAAAAATCCGTAAGTATTTGAATGACGGAGGAAATCTTCGCCTTGATGGTAGCTTCAATCAGTTGTTCCTAAGCTAATTTGATTATTCGTACTAGTTGGCAGTAGACTAAAGAAGGTTCGCTACAAAGCATGTAACTGGACTCTTGGCATCAGTTTTATAACAATTACTCAACACCTTTCATGAATTCAAGGAATTCTGCAATAGAACAGATCACAATATTAAAATACGAGTTTTCACCAATGTTTTGAAAATACACTTCAGTTGAGTAAAGCGCCCCTGAAAGTTGCTACCCATGCATGATGCACTTAATTACTGAAAACAATTTTGCAATTATGTGCCCAAACTTTCTTTCTGCCCCTATCCTGATGTATATTCTCTCCCACCCACCCCAGTGATAAAGCAACTTTCATATGTCTTTATTTCCAGAAATATTTCTACCACCAGTTGGGGGTGAGGAGAACGTCACTTAATTGGTGGCTTCAACCGTCTCTCTGTTTCACTGATGACTGACGCACTTCATATGCTGACCCATTGGCAGCGTGAGAGGGAGTTCCCCTCGTGTCTAGTCAACAAAATATTTGCAATATGTTTCTGCATACAGTGGATTGGAATGGTCCAGTAGAGTGTTTTTGAAATATATAATCTAGTTTCCACTATATTTAGTTTTTCACCATCAACATTCACTAGTGAGGAGAGGAGTGTAAAAACGATATAGATTCTTTGTGCTTAGATCTCCTGGCCCTGGATTGTAATTCCTTTAAAATCTGATCCATACTTCAGAGTTTCCAAACCAAGCTTCTGAGAAACCCACACACCTAGAGTTTCTGTTTGTACTGCACTTCACGGTCTCTTTCTGTTGGGATGCATTCCACTTATGCAAGCCCAGGGAGATTAGACACAGGTTGGCAACAGCCAAGATCTAGGTAGTGTGCACAGTGATACTGCTGGAGCTTAACCCATTAAAACTGTGCAACATGCCAGCACAGAAAACTGATAAGCTTCTTGCTGCTTGTCCAACCAGACCTGCCCTACCCTTAGGACTTTGGCTTCAAGAGTTATATGAAGCTGAGTTGGAAGAAACTCAGCCTCAGTGACAGATCTGTCCTACCAACTGTCAGACTGGCTGATCAAACACCAACAGTAAGTACACTCAGTACTGCAGACATGCTGAGCTCAGGATCGGGTTTATGTGTCCGCCTTGGTTCCAATCTTCTATTGCCAGCTCTATGTTTGAGCCAGCTTAACCACTAAGAAATCCCACTTACTACTTCCTCTACCCTGCCCCACCCCCCGTTCCAAGAAGGAGAGTCATTGGTAGGTCACTAGACACTTGAGAAATATATGTTTGGCCCCTTACTAGTTGGGCAGCAGGTATAAGGAACTCCTTATGAGTGGCGTGGTGAGCAGCAAATCTCACCATAAAATGTGTGAGTGAATTGCGATCATCTCTCTAACCACAGCATAGACACACAGTACCCATCGAACAGTAGTTCTCGCAGTTGGAGATATGGATCTTCAGCAGCTGCTTGCCCCTTTCTAACCCAATTATGGTAGGCGATGAATGTTGGATATATGAGTGTGTTCTCATACCAGGTAACACTTTTCAGCAGCTGTCCCCTGAAGTGATCAGCTACACAATGGACATCTGTCTTCATCTTGCTGCAAGGACTTATGCAGGGCAGCTTGTAACATGCAAGCTACCTTGTGCTCGACATTGAAATCCATAATCATGTGCCAGGCTTACTTGTCAATGACTGTTTAATGCAGGACGTCAAGTGAGGGGTTTTGGTAAAGAGATGGCCTACATTGGTTTACGCACCGTGGAGGGGAATCAAGGCTGGTACAGGCCGCTGCAGTCCCAGTGAAGTTGATTTCAAACACTAGTTCTGGTACTGCTCGCTTCTGAAACTACACAACCAATCACAATCCACACCTGTAATTTGACTGGCATTATCATATATGATAGCATATATGGGGTAGTTAGTAATGTTAGAAGTTCAAAGAAAGAAGTGCAATGAGCATAGCAATAAGTTGTAATATTTGACAAGAGACTGCTATATTTAAAGTTTGTACAAAAGGGGTGTGAGTCAAGAGTAAATATGTGGGGAGGGAAGGATGTAGTTACAAACAGAGTGAGAGACCAAAGAGGGAGCCTGTGGAGATAAATTTAGAAATGAGTTAAGGAAGGAACAGAAAGAATTGGTGATTGGCATGATGGTGAGAAAGAGACAGAAAGAAAGGAGCGATAGATTGGAAAGAAAGATGGGACAGGGAGATACTGTGGAAGAGAGTAATGAGAGAATAAGATGTGAGGAGAGAAAGAAATATGTGGGGCAAGTGAGGTGGGGAGGATTGTAGTTTAAAATGGGATTGGTTTTGGGATTGCATGAAAGACAAAGAAAGAGAGGTGGTTATAAAATGAGGACAATATTGCACATCTGTGCACTCACGGAAGAGGGAAAGAAAGATTATAGGGTCGAGTCAAAGGTCATGCAAGGCTTCTTAATACTTTCTAATTTAACCATTGTTTCCATCTGGTAGAAAACCAGAGCCATGGAGTGTCCCAGGATGCTGTGAGGGAAGACCAAATGAGGACCACATAAAATGGATTTTGCTGCTAATTCAAAAACTTGGGAACACTCAAAAGTAATCTTTTTGAAAATTGTTGCCTTCTCAATGACTTGGGAAATCTGTTTAAGAGTTGCTAAATTAGCAAAAGGCTCTGGTTTGTAAAAAAAAAAAAAAATCAGTGATCATGTAACTTACCATCATAGTCGATTTTTCCATCGCTATTTTTGTCACCATCTCGCATAAGCTCTTCTATATCATCATCGGTGATACATTCACCTGTTTCTTCCAGCATTGTTCTTAATTCATCAAGGTCGATGTAACCATCAGCATTTCTGTTAACACACAGGTGAGTATAAAAGTCTAAATGGTGACAACTTGGGATTGATCAAGCATCATACTTTAATCAGATGTACAACTTTATTAAAGCCTGTTTTGTTGCATATGTTTCTTCATGTCATTTTATTTTATTCCTGCAGAATCTTCTCACACCATGAATGACTTCTCAGATCAGCAATACAATTGCAGCCTGCATGTTAGCCTTCGCCATCAATAAGGAAATTAAAATTTCAAAGAAACCTGTGTTGCTTTTCCTTACTTGAGCCACATTACAACAGTGACTACACTTCAAAAAGTACTTACAGGAAACGTTTTTTTATCCGGCACGGACGGGACCGCCGTGGTGCCAGTTCATCAAAAATTCCGGATAACCAAAAGCTGTAGTAAAAGATACGGAGCTGAGAGCTCTGTATAAAGCAACAAACCCTGTAACAGCTTCAGAACAATGGCCACAAGTTGCAAGCGTCTCTGTAGCTTAGCAACAGCTGCAGCCACACCCTTGCACAGCAACAAATGGAGGAAGGCAAGTAATAAAAGTTACCTGAACCTACTCCTGAATTTTGCCGGTTAACCGAGATTTCCGGTTACTTAGGTGCCGGTAAATCGAAAGTTTCCTGTAATTGGCTGTAAAGCGCTTTGGGGCATCCGGTAGTCGTGAAAGGCGCTATACAAATGCAAGTCTTTTTTTTCTTTCACTGGGTATCCTGTTGTTACTTCCAACTTTTTGTCAATGAATGGAATATTCTAATTCCATTGCCTTTGATTAAGTTCCTGAGATGAGTATTATTCACGTACTTTTTTTGATTTTACTCATTAAGGTGTGTAATGGATTCAATGACAATATTCAAGTCATATACTCCTTGCCTCCATGGAGGGTGTTGTGGACTAACGTTGAGCTTATTTTACACATAAATTTAATAGATTTAATAGAGTTGTTCAAAATCATGAAGGATTTTAATCGAGTAAATAAGGAGAAACTGTTTCCAGTGGCAGAAGGGATGTTAACCAGAGGACACAGACTTAAGGTAATTATCAAAAGAACTAGAGAACTGCCAAATACTGATGCCAGGCTAACTGGCCTATAGTTCCTCGTTTTTTCTCTTCCTCCTTTCTTAAATAGCGGGGTTATATTTGCTACCTTCCAATCCTTGGAGACTGTTCTAGAATCTAGGGAATTCTGGAAGATCAATACCAGTGCACCCACTATCTCTGCAGCTACCTCTTTTAAAACCCTAGGGTGCAGGTCGTCAGGTCCAGGGGATTTGTCGCCACTTAGTCCCATTAATTTCTCCAGCACTGTCTTTACTTATACTGATTTCTTTAAGTTCCTCATTCTCTCTAGACCCTTGGTTCCCCATTATTTCCGGAATGTTTTTTGTGTCTTCTACCGTGAAGACAGATGCAAAGTATTTGTTTAATTTCTCTGCTATTTCCTTATTGTCCATTATAATTTCTCCTGTCTCTGCCTCTAATGGGCCCACGTTTACTTTCACTAATCTCTTCCTATTTACATACCTATAGAAACATTTACAATCTGTTTTTCTGTCTCTTGCTAATTTACTCTCATAATCTTTTTTCTCTTTCCTCATCAATTTCTTGGTCCTCTTTTGCTGAATTCCAAAATCCTCCCAATCCTCAGGTTTACTACTCTTTTTGGCAACATTATAAGTCTCTTCCTTTGATCTAATACTATCTTTAACTTCTCTTGTAAGCCACAGTTGGACCACTTTTCCTGTGGAATTTTTGTGCCTTAAAGGAATGTATATTTGTTGTAAATTATGTATTAATTCTTTAAATGCAAGCCATTGCTTGTCTACCGTCATACCTTTTAATGTAGTTTCCTAATCTACCTTAGCCAGAGGCAAGATGAGGAAGTTTTTTTTACACAGCCAGTTGTTGTGACCTGGAATGCCCTGCCTGAAGGGTGGTGGAAGCAGATTGAATTGTAAATTTCAAAAGGAAATTGGATACATACTTGAAGGGGGAAAATTTGCAGGGGAATGGGGAATGGGCAGGGGAGTGGGACTAATTGGATAGTTCTTTCAAAGAGCTGGCACAGGCACGATAGGCCAAATGGACTCCTTCTGCGCTGTATCATTCTATGATTCTATAAGTCAAATATAAAGTCAAATAAACCATATTGTGAGCCTGTACAGCAGATTGAAAGCACAGCGTACCCGGGGCCAAAAAAGGAAATGGCGCTCTCTACCACTGGCAACAATTATTTTCATAACTACACTGGCACTGCTGTCTCCTGTGGTTTGGAGAAAAACCATCTCCTGGGACAGTTTTCTGGACTGCCTCCTTTACCTCACAGCAAGTTAGGCTGCTGGCAGCAGTAGTGCTGCAAAGCAAATGTAGAATTGCTGGTAAAGCATTATTCCACATCTATTCTTGGAAATGCTGTCAAGATTTTGGCAATCACTACACGGTGAGGCTTTCAAGACATTTTTTTTTAGAAATAATTTTGCGCAGAATATATTTTCTCACAGCTGTTGGTTTAAACTATGGTCCATTCATGTCTGACATGTTCTATCACATTCTCGGTTGAATATTCCTACATCTGGAGTACTCTCCACAGCTGCTTCTGTTCTTTATGGGTCGGATTTTGCGGGCGCCAGCCGTTCATTACACTTGCGCTTGCCCATAGACTTTTTATGGGCTTTTGCATGGGAAGTTCCGGTCAGCCAACAATCGAAACAGCGCAGTGCCCTCTACAGGGGATCTGGGACCTGTGTGCACAGGGCAAGCAACTGTGTATCTCCTTAACCAATCAGACTGAAGAATCCTTAATGAACAGCGCTGAGTCTGAACCAGGAAGTATCAGTTAGAATATTTAATGCAAGTCCAAATCAGATACAGAAAGCAAAATAAAGGGAGGGAAAGAAATACTGGATTCAGAGAGAGAGAGAAATAAAAGCGACAGAAAGAAAAAGTTAAAAAAAAGTTATTTAACTTTTTTAATTTTTTTAAATCTCCAACAATAATTAAAATCTGTAGGAATGAGACTTCACAGTTGTAAAAGTTAATTTTCAGTGCCGGAGATGTTGTTTGGAAGTAATTAAGACTTACCATCCAATTAAAAATTTACTTACATTGGAATGGATAAGCCCTAACTTTTTCTGACGAGTTTAGTGCATATATATCAGGTAAGTACAACAACTTCACACCGTTCCATATATTTGAATGGCGAATCTCTAGGCGAGATACCATTCTCGCGCAGCTTTTGGAAGAGTGGGGCGTCTCAGACAGTAACTTCCTGATTTATACATTTAATTGTGCTGGAAGTTGCTGTCTGATTTACACGTTAATAATGGTAAGCGCTGTTAACCTCACCATTATTTCTAGCACAAAAACCAGCCCAATATATCTTTATTTACCCCTTTTTACTGAATCATATGTTGCTCAGTTTTCAGAACAGTGAAGATCTACAGATTTGTTTCTGCTGACATATAAATGGGTAATGATTATTTAAAAACGTATGCAAACCGATTCGGTGGCAAATTTGATATTTGCATATTGGAGTGGGTCATCATATGTAGATGTACAGGAATGCATACGTAAGTTTGCAAGTGTATTTTAAACAATAAACACTTACTTATCAAACATTCGAAACAATTCTGCCAGTTCTTCTTCTGATTTTCCTTTGCTATCATCTTTCATACATCTCACCATCATGACCAAGAATTCATCAAAGTCAACAGTACCACTGCCTAAATGAAAAACAGGAATTGGAAATGTTTACATTGATCACATATTAAAGAAAACATATAAAATCACAAAAAACATGTAGTAATTGCTTACCTCAACATTAGAAAAGTGACGTCTGTAACTAAATATGGAACAGTATCATTTTGTTATTTTATAACCTAGTGCACTTCCCAAATGCCATTCTTCATTGTCTTTACCACCTTGTACACATGTAATTATAAAAGTAGCTATACCTTTTAAAATAATTCAACTAAGTGATATCTTCAAGGTTCTGATAATGTGGAGTACCTACCAATACTTCCAGTTTTCACTTAGTAACAATTACTTCAGACGGTAATGGAAAAGCAAACTTTGATGGGCTGCTGCGGAAGTAAGACACCACTACGTAGTACAGTATAAAATAGTCAGACTGATGTTTTATGTTTAACATCGAACTTTCGTGAGTGGGGCATTGCTTTTGATTTTCCCTGTAGAGATTCTAGGAGATGTGCTGAACTTGTTCCAGTACATAATGGTTACTGTGTAGAAATAGATTTTCAACAATGCAATGCATTGCGTGTGAAAGCTGATTAAAGTAATGATTTGGTTAAGCAGTTTCCTCAATGGGACACACTATTAAATGGTACTTTTATCACCACTGATAATAGCTACTGAACTGTGCAGATGTTTTACATGGGGGGAAATGGCAGACGACACAGGCCTAAAATATTAAATCACTTGTGTTTTAATAGGCCATGTAGCTATGCTGGGACAGGGATCCCACTCCTCATTCTTGTTGAATGACTCTGGCTGGAAATGCATTTCATCACACATCAGGTCACCGTGGGATGGGGTGACTGTGATGCTCCACAGTCAAATAGCTTGCTGACCATCAACGTTTAGGCTCACATGAGGAATGGCTACTTGGGCAAGGTGTCAGGTGGTTGCAGACGCCCGCAGATCTTTTGTGCGCCCATAATTCACTGCCTTTGGGAGAGGAGGGGAGAAGAAGGCTGTTGCAGACAGAACACTGGGACTAGGTAGCCAAAAATGTTCCCCATAATATTTTTTAATTGTTGCGCGGGCCCTTTAACTGGCTGCGCAGCCCATTCAATTTTTCGCGGCTATTCCCATTGTAAAGCCGGTGAGCAGCCTGCGCGGGACCTCCACAGCTTAACGGGGACATTGGTAGCCAACAGTTCGTTTAAAAAAAGAGTGTGGGGTAAACATATTAGTGAGTGAATTTCATACTTCTGCTTTCTGACCTTTTGCCTTGCAAATGTGGTAACTGAAACTATGAGACAGATCCATTAAACAATGGAAAATACATTAAATCATGACTGATAGTTTTCAAGGCCGCTGCTGTTGTGGTATTCATTGAAATATGAATGGAATTACTGAATGCAATCCCCATAACACCAGCGCAAGTCCTGCAATCCAATGTCAAAAAACGGAATTTGACTTATTCAGTCAAGTTAGCCCTGGTAGTTTTGTATTTATTAAAATCTGGAATATTTTAAAATATGGCTCTTTATAGTGTGGAGTGATCGATATTCTTCATAAGTTCACGGATTTTGATTTTCTGGCGTAGCAGCATTGCAACATTGATTGTAATTTCTTGTAACTCTATGACTGGTTCAGTGGAAATTCAAACTCATGCTAACCATGTGGTTCACTGGAATGAACTATATCTGGTGCTGTGACAGCTCTCTGAATTTGATACTTTATTCCCCACTTTAAGATGTTGGCCAGAAATCTCTGGAGAAAAGGGAAAAGCAATTTGCATACACAGGGATCATTAAAACACAATTCTTACTGATTTTAGTCCATGATAAAATTAAATTTGTATAAAAGATGCATTTTAAACAATTATGAGAAGACCATTTGACTGCTGTAAAGAGAAAACTTGTTACAAGATTTTTCTTTCGACTCATGAGGCAACAATAGCTTACTTGTAGAGCTTGTGAATTATCCAGTCAGTTCACATATGAAAATAAAATTGTATTGGATGCGTTACCACACCCACACATCCTTTGTCTCTAGTATTTCACATAGTGAGGTTGTGTGGTGGCAAAATGCGCTGATGCTCCAAAACTTGCGCCAAAACTTTAAAAAAAATGAAACACACACAAAATATACTGATTGCTAAATGCTTGTTTGTAGTAATGACAGCAACAAAACAAAATACCCTTTGAAAAAGAGAACAGATGGTCAGGCCATAATGTAGAGTAATCTGTGTTGAGCTCTGGCATTGCCTCAATGCGCCTCCATGCCAAAACCAACAGCATACTCTGGACAGATCTCTCTTTTGCAATGGAGGGCTGGGAAATCGTTTTTAACAACTGCGTATGGTTCCTCAATGGTGTATATCTGCTCCTGGCTAAGCTTTTCAACTCAGAAGTACATGATCTCAGACAGCCATCTTCTGGGAAACATGCACGCTTTGATGAAGGCTTTTATGGAGAGGTAAAAGGAGCATAAGCTCTATGTTGTCCCCACCATTCTTCTTTCCTGATCTCCCCACGTCCTGCACCAAATCTGATGGAGAGGGTGGGCAGGTGACTTGATCCCAGACCAGCACCACTGCAGTTATGAATGAGTGTTAGTATTGTTCGAGAGCATTCAAGGGATGATTCTTCTGTTGATTTTTCTTCTCCACGAGAAAATGCCTGGGCCTCCTCATGGTGATAAAGCTGAGATGAGAAACTTGCTATCGTGAAGTATTGAACTTGTGTGGCACCACTCAGTGCCACCGGACATTAGTGGAATATGGTTACAATGCCAAAAGAAAAATAAGACCCATTATAATTCATAAAGAATGTAATTGAGTCCTGAGTGTTTAAAGGGAAACAAGTGTGCTATAAAAATGTTACAGTCATGAATTAGGATACTGGGCCTTGAGTGTTACTTATTTCTTCAATCTACCTATGGTCCTAAATCATACACATCAATAGCTCCTTATTATAACAGAGTGGTGACATGAATCAGTCATTCATGAAAGAAAGACTTAAGAAATAATACTGAGTGGCCTGCGGGTGGCGCTGTCCGGGGAGAGTCTAAATACTCGGGCACGGGCCCAGCTTGCGCAGGACATTCTTAACAGGAACTAGTGAAGGACACAATGAGAAAACAGTTGATTAAAGCTTTGTTTAACGCTTAGACCAAGTGCCTAGTAGTTTTCTTACGTCAAGTGCTAAATAATATTAGGAGAGGTTATAACATAATTTATATCTGTACCATCTTCATCCACTTCATCAATCATCTCCTGCAGCTCCTCGGGTGTTGGGTTCTGACCCAACATGCGCATCACTTTGCCCAGCTCCTTGGTACTAATGCATCCGTCTTCAGCATCCTGCACGAAGATATCAAAAGCTGCCCTGAACTCTGAAAAAACAAGGAGCATTTCAGTACCAGCTGACTTAACTAATTTTAAGCATCACTTTGCATTGCTCTGAATTCTCTTATTCTGTTTGATGACTCCTTACCATTCTTCTGCTCCTCAGTCAGCTGCTCAACCTATATTACAAAAACACAATGACTGAGTTCCACAAACACCTGGCACAAGATACTACTTAAAATGAACATGAAACTTGAAAGCGAAAGGTTCAGTGGGAAAGGTTAACTATACGGCTATAAACAAATGGGCTAACACTAAGAACTGTTTATAAAGAATACCCTCTGACAAAAGAAAGATCTTCACTGAGAGACAACTGTGACCAAACATATTTGAAAACTTCATTTTTTTTATGGTTGATCACATTTTAGATATGGGGTCAATCTTTACCAATTTTTAAGATGGTCACAAACCACCAGACATATTCAAAAAATTTCCGGGTCCTAATTCTTGAACCCTACATAAACTTGAGGTCATCCAAAACTCTGCTGCCCGTATCCTAGCTCGCATCAAGTCCCGCTCACCCATCACCCCTGTGCTTGCTGACCTACATTGACTCCTGGTCCGGGAATGCCTCAATTTTAAAATTCTCATTCTTGTTTTCAAATTCCTCCATGGCCTTTGTCCTCCTTATCTCTGCAACTTCCTGCAGCCTTATAACCCTCCGAGATCTCTGCGTTCTTCCAATCCTGGCCTCTTGCGCATTCCCAATTTTAATCGTTCCACCATCGGCTGTGTTGCCTTCAGCTGCTTAGGCCTTAAGCTCTAGAATTCCTTCCCTAAACCTCTCCGCCTCTCTATTCCTCGCTCTCTTCCTTTAAGATGCTCCTTAAAACTTAGCTCTTTGACCGAGCGTTTGGTCACCTGTCCTAATATCTCCTTATGTGGTCCGGTATCAAATTTTGTTTGAAAGCGCTCCTGTGAAGCGCCTTGGGACGCTTCACTACGTTAACGGCACTATATAGATGCAAGTTGTTGTTGTTATATGCACACATGCTAAATGGTCACTTCTTGGCACAAATGTAGCTTTGTGCCGATGCAAATTCTCACAAAACGTTACAGCTCAAGCACACTGTGTTATTACGAGGAGGAGGTTATACTGTAGGTAATATGAACACTTACAATGCAGTGCTTGTGCTTTTATGTTAGATTTTGTATAAAACCATCAATTCTATTTCCTTCCCAGCTACTGTCTGAGGGTGAACCAGACTGTTTGCAACCTTAGCATCCTATTTGACCTTCAACTGAGCTTCCTAACCATATTCTCTTCATCACAAAGACTGCCTACTTCCACTTCCTTGGCATCACCCGTCTCTGGCTGTGCCTCAGCCCACCTGCTACTGAAACCCTCCTCTGTGCCTTTGCCAACTCCAGACTCAACTCTTTCAATCCTCTTCTGGTCAGCCTCCCATATTCCACCCTCCATAAATTTGAGCTTATCCAAAGTTCTGCTGCCCGTATCATAACCCACACCAAGGCCCATTCACCCATCACCCCACCCTTGCTAACTTACATTGGCTCCCAGTGCCCATACATCTCAAATTAAAATTCTTATCCTTGTGTTTAAATCCACTAATGGCCTCACCTCTCCCCATCTCTGCAACCCCTCAAGAACTCTGTGGTCCTCCGACTTTGACCTCTTGTGCATTCCCTCCCTTTGTCCACCATTGGCAGACATGCCTTAGCCATCTAGGCCCTAGGATTTGGAATTCCATTCCTCAACCTCTTCACCTCACCAGCTATCTCTCCTCCTTCAACAGGCTCCTTAAAATCCACTTCTTTGACCAAGCTTTTAGTCACCCCTCTTAATAAGTCCTTCTTTGACTCGGGGCTATTTTTGTCTGATTATGCATCTGTGAAGTGCCTTGGGACGTTTTTCTACATTAAAGACACTATATAGGTACAAGTTGTTGTTGATCATTTGTCAACTGAAAGTATTGAACATCTTGGAAATTGGTGTCATTTCTGTGCAAATGATGGGGCAGAATGGCACTTTGACAAACCATGTTTCAGTCTGCAAGAATGGGTCGACTATATTCATAGAATTCATAGAAGATAGGAGCAGGAGTAGGCCATTCGGCCCCTCGAGCCTGCTCCGCCATTCAATGAGATCATGGCTGATCATCCAAATTTCAGGACCCTGTCCCTGCCTTCTCCCCATATCCCTTGATCCCTTTAGCCTGAAGAAATATATCCAACTCTTTCTTGAATATATTTAATGAACTGGCCTCCACCGCCCTCTGTGGCAGAGAATTCCACAGGTTCACCACTCTCTGGGTGAAGAAATTCGTCCTCATTTCAGTCCTAAATGGCTTACCCCTTATCCTTAGACTATGACCCCTGGTTCTGGACTCCCCGGCCATCAGAAACATTCTTCCTGCATCTAGTCTGTCCAGACCTGCCAGAATTTTATAGGTTTCGATGAGATCCTCTCTCAATCTTCTAAACTCCAGCGAGTACAAGCTCAATCAACACAATCTCTCCTCATACGTCATTCCTGCCATCCCAGGTATCAGCCTGGTGAATCTTCGCTGCACTCCCTCCATGGCAAGAACGTCCTGCCTCAGGTAAGGTGACCAAAACTGCACACAATACTCAAGGTGCAGTCTCACCAAGGCCCTGTACAACTGTAGCAAGACATCCTTGTTCCAGTACTCGAACCCTCTTGCTACGAAGGCCAACATACCATTTGCCTTCTTAACCGCCTGCTGCACCATAAAACATACCTCTGCTGGGAATCGGGGAAAACTCTCCGCTGGCTGGAGTCATACCTAGCACAAAGGAAGATGGTTGTGGTTGTTGGAGGTCAATCATCTCAGCCCCAGGACATCGCAGCAGGAGTTCCTCAGGGCAGTGTCCTAGACCCAACCATCTTCAGCTGCTTCATCAATGACCTTTCCTCCATCATAAAGTCAGAAGTGGGGATGTTCGCTGATGACTGCATGATGTTCAGTTCCATTCACAACTCCTCAGATAATGAAGCAGTCCATGCCCACATGCAACAAGACCTGGATGACATTCAGGCTTGGGCTGCTAAGTGGCAAGTAACATTCGCGCCACACAAGACTATCTCCAATAAGTGAGAGACTAACCACCGGCTCTTGACATTCAAAGGCATAACCATCGCCGAATCCCCCACCATCAACATCCTGGGGGTCACCATTGACCAGAAACTTAACTGGACCAGCCACATTGATACTGTGGCTACAAGAGCAGGTCAGAGGCTGGGTATTCTGCAGCAAGTGTCTCACCTCCTGACCCCTCAAAGCCTTTCCACCATCTACAAGGCACAAGTCAGGAGTGTGATGGAATACTCTCCAATTGCCTGGATGAGTGCAGCTCCAACAACACTGAAGAAGCTCGACACCATCCAGGACAAAGCAGCCCACTTGATTGGCACCCCATCCACCACCTTAAACATTCACTCCCTCCACCACCGGCGTACCGTGGCTGCAGTGTGTACCATCTACAAGATGCACAGCAGCAACTCACCAAGGCTTCTTCGGCAGCACCTCCCAAACTTGTGACCTCTACCACCTGGCAGGACAAAGGCAGCAGGCAGATGGGAACACCACCACCTTCAAATTCCCCTTCTAACTTGAAAATATATTGCTGTTCCTTCGTCGTCACTGGGTCAAAATCCTGGAACTCCCTCCCTAACAGCACTGTGGGAGTACCTTCACCTCACGGACTGCAGCGGTTCAAGAAGGCGCCTCACCATCACCTTCTCAAGGGCAATTAGGGATTGGCAATAAATGCTGGCCTTGCCGGCGACGCCCAGATCCCAGGAACGAATGAGAAAAAAAGCAACTTCTGGGCACAAATTTAGCCAAGAAATGACAACCAAAGATGGCAAGATGCTTGCATTACCAACAAATACACTTAATCCTTTATGCACAATGTGGTCATTTTAATGATTGTTAATAAAGTGAAGAGTTTATAAAACCTTTCCTGTTGTGTATGTTGCTCTGTTTAATTTAGGATAGATTAATAAATATTAGAGAAACTTCAAGCACATCAAAGCAAACTTTAGTAAAGAGTTATAGCTGTACCATGTGGAAGCTGCTTTTCCTGCATTTTGCAATATACTATAATTCTACATTAGATTATGAAATGATCTCATGGACAGCACAGTGCCATCTGGTGCATGTGCAAAGATTGAAAGTTAGAGTGTAGAGAAGGAAGTGGATTTTCTGTGATGGATTTTCAAATTGAAAATGTTTGAAAAAGAAACATTTCATACCTGGTAGTTAGTGCAAATATATCTGAAAGCATTAGCATTAGCAACTATTCCTCAACAGCTACTTGCTTTCCTGATCCTTTGACTTCTTGAGCTTGTTTTAGGGACTGATTACCTTTTTACAGGCGGGGAGAGGCAGGCTGTAGTGGCAGCACTGGGAGGACAGCAGTGAGGCCCTTAAACAATATAGTAGTGAGCACATCCAAACAAAGTGCTGGCAGAAACAGGGAGGGAAATGGTCACCTCGAGAAGGTAACAGTGTTTCTGGGATTGGGTAAACAAATTCAGGTATGAAAGAAAAGAAAGACTTGCATTTATATATCACCCTTCACAGCCACAGGACGTCCCAAAGCACTTTATTGCCAATGGAATACTTTTGAATTTTAGTCACTGTTGTAATGTAAGTAGGTTCAAGATTTGGCCTGAGAGCTCGGTGTCAATTGCTTTTGCTGGAAATCTGTTCACCTGTCCACTATTATGTGACCCTAAAGTTTGGGTATTCATGATGCTGAAGCCATGATCCTAATTTTGCAGCCACTCCCCCCCAGGCTGAAAGCAACACAAAAACATTCCTCTCCCAGTAGTGCTTAAAATATGGAGGCATTCCCCGCAATATGTTGTAAGTTCAACAAGTTCTCAAGTCCTCCAATTTCCCCTCCAAGTCAAACGCCATCCTGACTTGGAAATATAACGCTGTTCCTTCATCGTCGCTGGGTCAAAATCTTGGAATTCCCTACCTAACAGCACTGTGGGAGTACCTTCACCACACGGACTGCAGCGGTTCAAGAAGGCAGTTCACCACCACCTTCTCAAGGGCAAGTAGGGATGGGCAATAAATGCTGGCCTTGCCAACGATGCCCACATCCCGTGAATGAATAAATAAAAAAAATAAGGAAAATAGATTTGTATTTACCACTAGGCCACCAGGGATCGAATGCATTCCTCCCACGCACACTACATAACAAGGGGAAATGGCCACATAGCAGATCATAAAGGATTGGTTTCTCCTCCCTACCCCAATCTCATATGTGACCCCATCCCCCACCACACACACACACCCTCCCCCTTGTCCTCCTCCTCCACCACCCCTCTCACACACTACACAAAGAACAATTGGAGGCATTCTCTGTCCACCACTTTAAAAGTATTAAAAAAGCATATATTTACATGTTTTTATTTTATTCTACTCTATTGGTTGCTATGGCTCCAGTCACATAGACAGCCACTCACTCATCGCATGCCTTTTTGGAAGGAAATTGACACCAGATTGCACACATTGGCATTACTTGCAGAGGACAGTGTAAGCTTCTGTGAATAGAATGTGACATGTTTGTTTAAAGGGACAGACCGACCCAAACCTGAAAGACTTACTAAAACAACACTGAGAATAGCTCAATCTGAATTTACTTCATATTCCGAGTTCAGAAACATTCCTAGCAGTGACAGTAATGGGTACTGCAGAGTGCACCAGAAGTTAATAGAGTCTGGGCTGGATAAGATCAGCTGTGTTTTAAGACATTTTTATCTCTTCTCTCTCTCTCGCATTCTCATTCTTCTCCCCCTACATGCACACATGCACACACATACTCCATGGGTAATTTTCTGACTTTGCACTCCTGGTGGGGAACCTCAGCTGCCAGCAAATTCAAGCATGTGCTGAGTGTGATTTTCAAACCAATATTTCAAATAGTTGGGATATCATGAGCTTAAACTTCTGATATGTTGGGCAAGGTACCCTGCTGGAAATGGGAAATGAAAAAATTATCCCATTTCTCTTAATCTTTTTATTATTCTCACTTTTTAGTTCTTTCTTTATTGCCTCTTTTTCCATCATACTGGCTCACTTGTGTTTCTCTTATACTCAATTTGCGAATTGCCACTGTTTTTTCTTTTTACTTCTGACTTTTCTTCCACTTACTCAACTGGCGATTTTCCGGATCTGCCCCTTGCTGTCTTCTGGCTTTGTTCCCATCTTCTATATAAGCCTGGGGTCAGCTCAGCAACAAATGCATGTTGCGGCTGCTATTGTAAGATCCCAACTGTTACATAGCTTCTGAACTATTTGATGTAAGCAGCAGCTTTACTCTTACTTCAACTGTTACAACTGGTCCTGAGCCATCCAAGAATCCAGGCTGTATTTTAGCATTGCCTGCATGGTGTATGTGTTCACTGTTGATCCTTTACCTAGTATGCAACTATTGCAAACACTGTATATTCACCGTTAGATGGCAGTTTAGTTGTCACATGAATCACATGAAAAATGAAGCAATAAAATAGTTACAGCACATTGCAGAAGAATACTGTTAGCAGGAAGTAATATAATGTATGTCGTAGGAAGCAAGAACCCCGAGATTTAACCTTCAATTAGCAAATAGTTGTGAAACCCTGAGCATCGACTAACTGTCTTATATATCTGGTCGCAACTGTGTGAGAAATGGTGATATGTGTTAAATGATGGATGGTCCTACCACCAACCTAACTCTACTTTTGGAATTCTCCCTAAACTTTTCAAAGATTTTTTTGGGGATCTTAGCAAAACAACTGTGATGAAAAGGGGGCAGCTGTTGTCATTGGTCTGACGTCACATCTAATTCAGGATGCTTTCCACATGAATCGGTACCTAGTACAAAAAAAAAGCTCCTTTATAGTCCGGCTGGCCTGTGGCCTTGGTAACACGACTCCTTGTTATTTTTAAGTGTAAAGGACAAGACAACTGTTGAGGAGAGCTAAGACAAATGTTGCGGATGGTTTGCTTTTGTTCCAAGTTTGTGATTGACATAGACATATATCCTTGAAATCTTTATCTGTGAGCATTTGGATCCCTTGTGGCTGGTGGGGAAGCTTATCGCCAAGATAACCGCCTCCACACGACCCAAAATTAGCTTTTATCTCGGAGGAGCAACACCTCATCGCATTCCTCGAAGACTGACTGTAAAGATTGCAGCCAAGGCCGTGTTAAAATGAATGAATAATACAGGCTCGCGTTAATTAGACTGTAAACTCTCCCGGTTGGCACTTATTAGATGATAAATTATACGCAATAGACTTTTACAATTCAGATTAACATTTTGAATCCTGGCCTTTTGTCACGTTTCTTCAAACCTGAGTCATAGTGCTACAAATCAACTTTAAAAAGATGTTAAAAGAAGCAAATATCAACAGGTTTAATTTCGGGGCCACAGGAATGGTGCGATTGTTAACATGCTCAGGCCGGTGGTAGATCCACCTGCAGGTTGTTTTAGATTCCCGTCTCATTGGGAGCCGCCTGTAAGATGGGACAATAGAAAGGCAACAAAAAGAATTCGGAATCACTAAAAGACTTTACGGCTCTCGTTTTGCTATAAGAAATTTATCTTGAAACCGCAGGCACTCTGCAGCTGTTTATCAATTGCACTTTATCGAACGAGGAATCCTAACTTTTAATTTTGTTTCATATTTAACAATTTTACAAGCGTGAAGTGCAGAGATCGGGGGATTGGACTGAAATCGATGAGATGTGGTCAGTATATTTCTATGGAGGTAACTGCTGCCACGAGCCTCACCCTATAAATATGATCTGTAAAAAGCAAATACAGAGGCTGTATATTTAGCTGTTTTAAAATGTTCGACAATTATTTCAAATAACTTCTTTGTAAACAACTTTTATGTTAAACGAAAGGGAACTGTTCTACTCAATAAATTGTTTGAAGCAGTTGTCACACGTTAGGTGCTGCAAATTTAAATCTCGTGTTAGAATTCTTATAACTTTTAAAACTTTCTTTTACTGCGGTATTCTGATGTAATTAGAATAACTTCTCATACTGTATCCTTGTACTGTATATACATTCACTGCCCCACAAATACCTCATCCACAAATACATCTAAATTCTGTCTTAAAATATGTTGGAAGACCATTAATTACATTTGTGCAAGTTTTCCACAAGGACTCTACATTTGCTTTGTATGTTTCAGAACCAAGAACAACAATTGAAAAACGTCATTACTGTGATCAGCAGGGAATGTACTCACCGCCGCTTTGTAAATATCTTCCATGGCCAAGGGTGGATGCAGCGCTGTTGGCAGACAGAGAGAGAGAATGGTCCTGCATCATCTTTTATAGGGGGTCCCAGCTCCACCAACACGTTAACCACACGCGGGGCTTTCCATTCAAACCCAACAGCACTCAATCACTGACAATGTGCCAGATAAGAATTGAATGCCACAGGAGGCGGGGCAGCAATGCTATAGTCTGGACATAATTAAACTGGCATCTTGGCCTTTCACCTCCTCTTGTCTATGGATATGCCACTGGGGATAATACAAGGTCTCACAGCCTTGAAAGTCCTGCTAAAATGTTACTGATGACTCAGTCTAAGAGACAGCCTCTGGCCAAATATTCAAGTACACAGGGAGAAGAGTCATAGCTGAAGAGATGAGATTCTTTCCCTGTTGTGCTGTCTTACTTGGGACCCTCAAAATAAAATAATGATGCATCCTAAAAGTCAAATGATAAAGTAGAGGCTTTGTTTTGCAACATTAAACCAAACTATGAAAAATGTAGTAAGTACTTTATTTATTTTTTGTTTTTTTTTACCTGAAAGTGGCTGTAGTTCCTTTATCATTGAAATGTTTGATTTTAGGGTTAATGCCAATTAAATATTTCTGTAAGAGTTACATGTGTCTAATGGGCCTGTTTTTGCTATATAGTTTGTATCAACTGGTTTGTGATTTGCATCATTATAATTTATGCAGTATAATTCAGATGCGAAGTCACGCTAATCAAATTTCAATGAGTGGCGCACGGCCACCTCAGGGATATAGTCTTACATTGCTCTCCCTCAGCTTTCATCACTTTAGAAAGTTCCCAGGTGCAGCGGATCACCTCAGGACTTTAAAAATAATTTGAATCTTTTTAAGGTTAGCAGAGAGCTGATTGTTAGCAGAGAGGCCTACTCCCTCCCCACCCTGTATTCCCCATTCCCCTGACACTGGCCTTTCCTTCACCCTCCTGTCGGCCGCTGTGTTTTCAGCTGCTTAGATTCCACTCTTTGGAATTCCCTCCCTAGCTCCTTCTGCCTCGCCACCTCCCTCGCCTCATTAAGGCAATTCGTAAAACCCACCTTAATGGCCCAGTGTCCATTTTCTTTACGTCTCTATGAAACACCTTGGCAGGTTTTTCTATGTTGAAGGTGACAGCTAAATGCAAGTTGCTATTATTATCTGTTTATAAACCTCACAATTGTTAATCCTTCAGTGAGGATGTCATCATGTATTAACGGTGTTGATTATCTGGCTACCCAGTTCTCTTACCACACCACCCCAGGGGGAAAAAACGATATAAATAATGGGTGATTTCTGGCAGTCATTACATCTCATGGTTTCAGTAAACTGCTTCAGCTTTGCTTTCATAGTTCATGATGCCATCCCATCTCAACCCCCTCTGTAATGTTATTGTCTCTTGATCATTCTCTGGAATCCGTTACTCTCTGTGTTATTTGTATATATCTATTACTTTTCATTCCACAATCCCACTGATATTTCACTGATATTATTGCAGATGAGGGACGGTGGCTCAGCAGACTTGCTTCCAACATGTTATGCTACAATCTGGAAGCAAGCTTGCTCGCGTGTGTTACTCAGCGAATCCAATCTTGGCTGTGCAATCGGAGAGGTGTCAAGTGGAGCGCATGTGCTTTCACAAGACGAGGACAAACTGGACAGCACTCCAGGCTGCTCTTGCATACCTCTGATTGTCAGTTTAAGAGCAATACTGATGAAGTCTCAGGAGCAGATTTCTCCTTTTAATTGGGAAATCTAGGGAAAAACTGGGGAAACTGATATTACATTATTGGTGAAAATATCACTCAGAGTCCCCAGTTTTTCTTGCAGGCTGCAGGCTGCAGTCTCCACTGTAGAGACTCTTTTTAAATAGACACTGTAGACTGTTTGCTGTAGTGCACTGTAAAATAGACTGTTTGCTGTGAGTCCTGCCATAAGTCCCGCCCTGCCTCCAACTCATTGGCTGAAACAGTTGTAGCACTCTCACCTCTGAGTCAGAGGTTCTCAGTTCAAGTCCCACTTGACTTGAGCACATAATCCAGGCTGACTTCAGTGCAGTACTGAGTGAGAGGTGCACTGTTGGAGGTGCTGTTTTTTTTTTAGACATGTATTTGAAGATAACTAATTTGCAAGGTTATGGGGAAAAAGCTGGGGTGTGGGACTGAATTGGACAGCTCATTCAAAGAGCTGGTACAGGCATGATGGGCCAAATGGCCCCCTTCTGTGCTGTAAGATACTATGATTCTATGACACAGTGGTGTCAATAGACAGTCTGACTTTTGTATGCCCTGGTCCAATTTTCCTCCACCCCCTAACCCTGCTTTGCCTGAAGACAATACTTGGTATTGACTCCCGGTGTGCAATGCCACAGGAGATCAAGTAGCTTTATTTATATGCACATAAATTGTAACGTAGAGTTGCCTATATAAGGAAAATACTCATGCAATTAGTTTTGTAGTTGTTTCATGCAGAAATCTGGAATTTGTGGACATTGTTGCTCTGAGGTAGATTATTTTGCATGGTGGGGCAACTCTATATGCTCATTTATATAATTAACCAAGTCATTTGATTGGTTTATATTTCATTGCTAAGTTTTAATAGTAGGACAGTATTGGACTATGAAAAGACTATGATGTTTACAATGGCTAGATTCTAGTAGGTGGATGAACAATTGACGGATTAACATTTACAGTGATGGGAATAGTGCTGCTGACTGCAAAGCTGTACCTGCAAAATAAATAAATTCTTCTTGCTAAATGTTTAACAGAACAGGCTTTCATGGGAAGAACTAGGGAAACATTTTAATTTAGCAGGAGTGTGCACTTAAGTGACGTGGGGTTTTCAATATTTCTGAGGAAAAGGAAGCACTTTAGATTAAAAAAGAAAGATAGATTTGCATTTAAATAGTGCCTTTTACATCTCTCAGAAATATCTCCTATTACTTTGAAGTGCATTGACTGTTGCTGTGTAAAGAAACATAACAGTCATTATGCACACAGCAAAATCCCACAGTTAGTCGTGAGATGAGGGGCATTACCGCCTAGCTTCATCCTGTCCTCATCCGACATTCACACATAGGCTCTTCCAGCAGGAAGAGTAGGAATGGTGGCCGATTTCTACCCCCACCCCCCACACACACTTGCCCAGTGATACTGTAGTTAATTGTAGTGTCCCTGTTGTGTCCTGGATGAGAAAAGCCAATTTAGCACAAACTGGAGTTCATGGTTTTTTAACTTCAGCTGATATTTAAAAAAAAAATTATTTCCTACACAAGAATGAGAGTAAACTACCTGAATCAAGACTGTATCTAAAATATTACTTCAAAATGTTGAATAGCTTTGGGTTAGAACATTCTCTATCACCACCTGGTGTTGAATTGTGGCATTGCCAGCAAGCAGAGATGGGAACCGAATGGGCCAGAATGTACTGTCAAAATCAAAATAAAGGTGAAGCTAATGGCACTCACCGTTAAATCTGTGCAAATCGTACAGCAACTTCATGCGAGGGCAGATGCATGGTTAAATGCAAAAATCCGGAAGTTGTTGTCCGAGATGCACGCTCCACCGTAAGCTCCCCGAAAATGGCATCTCACTGTCTGACTCACCATTCAAATGCATTGAATGGCATGAAGTTCCTGTACTTACGTCGTAGATACTGTATGGACTAAATTCGCCACAGAAAGTTAGGGCTTGTCCATTTCAGTGTAAGTATCCTTTTTAACAGTGTGATAAGTCTTCACAACTGCCAAACAACCTCTCTGGCACTGAAAATTAACTTTTACAAGTGTGGAGTTGCATTCCCTAAGCTTTTAATTGTTGTTGGAGATTTAAATTTTTTAAAAAACTTTTTCTTTGTGTCTCTTTTACCTCTCTGTTAATCCAATCTTTCTTTATGTCTCTTTATTTCACTTTCTGTACCTGGTTTGACATTAAATTCGCTATTCTAACTTACACTTCCTGGTCAAACTCTGCGCTGTTCATTAACGATTCATCAATCTGATTGCTAAAGGAGACACACAGATCCCAGATGCACTGTAGAGGGCGCTGCACCATTTCCATCTTCCACTTACAACAACTTGGTGTGCAAAAGCTCGTGGAAATTAAATGGGCACGAATAAGTCTAACAAACTGCAGGTGCCGTTCGTTCACCGGCTACAGTAAATTCTGGCCCATTAATACTTTCAACACAGTAGATCATAAGATTGAGTACAATAGTTTATTTTTTGGGGTGGACCTCACCAGCTTCACCTACAACTTTTTCTTGGTGTTAACAGCAATCTCCAGTCTATCAGTACATGTGACTGAACAGCAGCAAGCCTTCCTCAGACACAAACCAGTCTTCCATTATAATTATACCATCAAGAATATTCTGCGGAAACAGTCCTGGAGCCACCTTGTCAAAATAATGCTAAGTGTTAGAGCAGTGCTCCCGCAATGGTGCAGTTGGTTTAGGCAGTGAGTAGCTGAGGCATACATCTCTAGAAGATTACAGGTTTGCTCCCTGATCTGTGCTGCATTAGGTAATTTCAGCCAGGATCGTAGCTGGGCCACCGTAACTAGACTCAACACGCTGAGGTAGGGAAGGAAAAATAGGAAGCTTCCTATTTCTTGCCATTGTCCAGTGACCCCTGCTGAAATAAGCATGTGTGGGTAGGTAAGAAAGAAAGAACTTGCCTTTGAGGACAGGATTAGGTTTGGATGTGATGTTTCGCCTCCCCCCACCCCCATGACAAAATAATCTGCTGATCATTACTGTCTCAGCTCGTGCATGAAGAATTTCCCTCGGAATGGGAGAGCCGTACCCCAGCAAGCAGTCAATGTCCTCAGGAAAGGAAGGGAGGGGAGAAAGGCACGGTGGCATAGTGGTTAGCACTGTTGCCTCACAGCGCCAGGGACCCGGGTTCAAATCTGGCCTCGGGCGACTGTCTGTGTGGAGTTTGCACATTCTCCCTGTGTCTGCGTGGGTTTCCTCCGGGTGCTCCGGTTTCCTCCCACAGTCCAAAGATGTGCAGGTTAGGTTGATTTGGCTATGATAAATTGACCCTTAGTGTTAGGGGATTAAATACGTGGGGTTACGGGGATAGGGTGGGATATGTGTCGGTGCAGGCTCGATGGGCCGAAATGGCCTCTATCTGCACTGTAGATTCTGTGATTCTGTGATTCTGTGAAAGCGAGTGAAAAAAGATAAAAAGTGTCAAAGTGGGGAGGCAGCCTTGATGAGTCCCTTAACGAATGTGGAAGGACTCAGATATTTAGCTGAAATAACAACAGAAAATGCTGGAAAAACTCAGCAGGCCGAGCAACATCCGTGGAGAGAGAAATAGAGTCAATGTTTCAGGTTGAAACCCTTCGTCAAGATATTTAGCTGTGTAGTTTCACTGCAGCATGCCAATACTCCTAAAGGTCTGGCTGACAGTGACCATGCGCTCTTCACTTTTGTGGAGGCATGCTACCCCTCAAACAAAACTGCCTAGAGATCTTTTCTATATACAGAAAAGCAATTCATAGAAATCATAGAATCATACAGCACAGAAAGAGGCCATTTGGTCCATCATGCCTGTGCTGGCTCTTTGAAAGAGCTATCCAATTAGTCCCACTCCCCTGCTCTTTCTCCATAGCACTGCAAATTTTTCCTTTTCAAGTATATATCCAATTTCTTTTTGAAAGTTACTGTTGAATCTGCTTCCACCACACTTTCAGGCAGTGCATTCCAGATCACAATAACACGCTGCGTTAAAAAAATTCTCCTCTATTTTATTTTTGATTTATCTATTTAGGCATATATTATTGTCAAAAGAAGCTACAGAATAATTAGACTCTTACTTCAGAAAATGAAGCATTTCTATAATGTCTTTCACGACCACCGGACGTCTCAAAGCGCTTTACAGCCAATGAAGTACTTTTGAAGTGGAGTCACTGTTGTAATGTGGGAAACGTGGCAGCCAATTTGCAAACAGCAAGATCCCACAAACAACAATGTGCTAATGACCATAAGCATAAAGATATTGCCCTAATGCTGGTGCTAATGGATATAAATAATTTAACTTGGTTGTTGCTACTGGTGATAAATACTACAATACTCTTGTACAGACCAGCTTTCTTAAAAGAACAAGAAAATGTATTTTTTTAATTAATTCATGGGATGTGGCTGTCGCTGGCAAGGCCAGCATTTATTGCCCATCCCTAATTGCCCTTAAGAAGGTGGTGGTGAGCCACCTTCTTGAACCGCTGCAGTCCATGTGGTGAAGGTACTCCCACAGTGCTGTTTGGGAGGGAGATCCAGGATTTTGTCCCAGTGACAATGAAGGAACAGTGATATATTTCCAAGTCAGGATGGTGTGTGACTTGGATGGGAATTTGGAGGTGGTGGTGTTCCCATGTGTCTGCTGCCCTTGTCCTTCTAGGTGGAAGAGGTCACGGGTTTGGGAGGTGCTGTCGAAGAAGCCTTGGCGAGTTGCTGCAGTGCATCTTGTGGATGATTACATAGGATATACGACACAGAAACAGGCCATTCGGCCCAACCAGTCCATGCCGGCGTTTATGCTCCACTCGAGCCTCCTCCTGTTTTTCCTCATCTATGCTTATCTAACCAACTCATAAATGCATCTATACTATTCGCTTCAACCACTCCCTGTGGTAACGAGTTCCACATTCTTACCACTCTCTGGGTAAAGAAGTTTCTTCTCAATTCCCTATTTGATTTCTGGGCGACTATCTTATATTGATGGCCTCTAATTTTGCTCTTCCCCACAAGTGGAAACACTCTCTCTGTATCTACTCTATCAGAACCTTTCATGATTTTAAAGACCTCTATTAGACCACCCCTCAGCCTTCTTTTTCAAGAGAAAAGAGACCCAGCCTGTTCATCCTTTCCTGATCGGTATGCTCTCGCATTTCTGGTATCATCGTTGAAAATCTTCTCTGCACCCTCTCCAGTGCCTCGATATCCTTTATATAATATGGCGACCAGAATTGTACGCAGTTCTCCAAGTGTGGTCTAACCAAGGTTCGATACAAGTTCAGCAAAACTTCACTACTTTTCAATTCTATACCTCTAGAAAGAAACCCTAGTGCTTGGTTTGCTTTTTTTATGGCCTTGTTAACCTGTGTCGATACTTTTAGTGATTTGTGTATTTGTACTCCGAGACCCCTTTGCTCTTCTACCCCATTTAGATTTTTATTTTCCAAGTAAAATTACCTCCCTCTTTTTCTTACCAAAATGTAATACCTCACATTTATGTGTTGAATTTCATTTGCCCATTCTGCAAGTTTATTAAGTCTTCTTGTAATTTGTTGCAGTCCTCCTCAGTATTGACTATCCTCCCCAATTTGGTGTCGTCCGCAAATTTAGAAATTGTATTTTTGATTCCAAAGTCAAAATCGTTAATGTAAATTGTGAACAACAGTGGTCCCAGCACGGATCCTTGTGGAACACCACTACCCACCTTCTGCCACTGTGAATAGCTACCCTTTATCCCTGCTCTTTGCTTTTGTCTTGAAGCCAGCTAGCTATCCAATCTGCTACATATCCCCTGACTCCGCATTCTCTGATTTTATTCATTAGTCTATTATGGGGGGCCTTATCCAAGGTCTTTTGAAAATCTAGATAAATCACATCTACTGCATTACCCTTGTCTACTCTCTCTGCTACCTCTTCAAAAATTTAAATTAGGTTGGTCAAGCAAGACTTCCCTTTTAAAATCCATGCTGACTATTTATCATTATATTTTTGGTTTCTAGATGTTCTTCCATTTTCTCTTTTAGTAGGGATTCTGTAGTGTATGTACTTTGCAGAAGGAACTATATTCTGCAGCCCCTGTATACTGCAGTACCAGTAGTGACCACCCCTGTATATAAGCCTGTGGAGTAACTTTGCATAGTAGTTCCCGTTTGTCTCCACTCAGTAAAGACCTGTTCTAACCAACTCCTGCAGTCCGTGTCTCAATTACACACAGACATAATACTGGCGACGAGCAGATCCGAACTTACCTACAGTCTGCACCACCTCATGGGGATCCATCCCTGAAGCGAAGTTGCCAGAGGTCGAGGCCAGAAGGAAGAAAGAAAAACAAACAAACAGAAGAAATGGGCGTCGACCATGGGCACCCGCCTCTGATTCATCGGAGTTGAAGATTTGCAGGAGAGGCTGTCGAGAGCGGGGCTTGGTTATCCTGTCGATGGTGTTACAGCTAATCGGGTTGGTGGCAGGTAGTACACTGATCCTTCCTGGGCTGCGGCGGGCTAGAGCTCAATTGGGTGGCTTTTCAACGGGGCCGAGCAGCGTTGTCGGGAAGAGGAGAGAGAGAGAGAGGGTGGAGCACACAGGGCGCGGCCGGTACTACGAAGCCGGGCAGCGTACAGACCCGAGAAGAGGGAGGAAAGCGTCCCGTAGGGTTGCTCCGACGACGGGGAAAAAGAAATTAGAAGCGCAGAAAGCCGCGAGGAGCTGCAGTTTGCCACGGGAACCGCGGAGAGCGGAGTTAGCAGCAGCGCGGGGGGGAAGTGTGCGAAGACCATTGGGCGTCGCCATCAAGGCATAAAACGCCAGCAACAGCGCTAGCAGCGGCGGAGAAGACGGAAAGCGCGGGAGGCGCCATTTTGTTAAATCGGGGAAGAAGGCAAAGTGCGGGAGGCGCCATCTTAGATTTCCAAGATGCCGAAGATTGGCAATATCACTGCCTTCGATAATGCAATAGAAGACTGGACCACGTATGTGGAAAGAGTCGAAGTATATTGCGAGGCAAACGAAGTAGCCGATGAGAAAAAGGCATCGGTACTACTAAACTTAATGGGCGCAAGAACGTACGGCCTATTGCGGAACCTGATTACTCCAGCCAAACCGATGGCGAAGAGTTTTAACGAAATTGTTGATATCCTACAGGAACACCTAAATCCTACACCGCTGCTGATAGCAGAAAGATTTAAATTCCACAGGAGATATCAGCATAAAGATGAGAGCAATGCTGATTACCTTACGGAACTACGCAAGCTATCAAAGCACTGCCATTTCAGAGCAGGACTGACAGATACTCTATGGGACAAATTTGTCTGTGGACTCCTGAGTGAAGGAACCCAGAAGAGGTTACTCCCAGATAAAGAGCTGACGCTAGATAAGGCTTTCAGCGTGGCAGTATCGTACGAAGCAGCAGCAAGGGGAGCTGCGGAAATACAGCAAAAGCCACAGGAATATGGCACCCACGAAATGACACGGGGATTTGAAAAATGTTATCGCTGCGGCAGAACAACCCATGACCAGAAGGACTGCTGGTCCAAGGACAAAATATGCAGGCAATGTGGAAAGATGGGACACATTGCACGAGTTTGCAGGTCTGGGAAGAAGACTTACGACAACAAAAAGGCTACTAAGGAACAGTACAGGAAAGTACAAAAGATGACGGACAGTAGTTCCGAAGACCAGATGAGCGATAGTGAATCCGGGAACAAGAGACTAAGCTGTCTCAAACTTCACAACGTAATCGCAAAAGAGGATCACCGAACCATTTGGGTCACCCTCATGATAGCAGGGTCCCAAGTCAAAATGGAATTGGATACAGGATCAGCCCTGACCGTCATGAATCGACGAGACTACGAGTGGCTATTCTCACACATACCCTTGAAAGAGACATCCATTGTCTTGAAGACGTATACGGGGCAACAAGTATACCCCAGAGGGAAAATAAGGGTGCCTGTCGAATACAACGGCAAGGAAATACAGAAATTGTATCTGTACATACTGCAAGATGGTGGACCACTGTTATTGGGACGTGAATGGATCAGAAAGATAAGTTTAGACTGGCACTCCATTCAGGCACTGACGGTGGCTGGTAAAAAGGATGACGACGGCACACCTGGACGATTGTCAAAAATCTTGGCTAATACCAAAGAGGTATTTCAACAAGAACTGGGAACTCTTAAAGGCGTAACCGCCTCAATAAAAATAGAAGAGAATGCAATTCCCAAGGTTTTCAAAGCAAGACCGGTACCATATGCAATTCGCCCAGCCGTCGAGGCAGAGCTGGAGAATCTGGAGAATGCAGGCGTGTTATCTAAGGTAGACTGGAGCGAGTGGGCGACACCCATCATTCCTGTCATGAAGAAAACGTTAAACAATAAGTCTGAGGAGCCAAGGAAGGTTCGCATCTGTGGGGACTTCAAGGTGACGGTGAACCCAGTCCTTCACACAGTACAATATCCTCTCCCGAGGATAGAAGATATTTTCGCCTCACTATCTGGAGGGAAGCGTTTTACAAAAATTGACCTAGCACAAGCATATTTGCAGATGGAGGTTGAAGAATCCTCTTGGAAGTATCTCACAATAAACACTCACAAAGGTCTTTACCAGTATAATCGACTGGTATTCGGAGTAGCATCAGCTCCGGCGACATGGCAGAGAGCGATGGAACAAGTCCTGCAAGGGATTCCGGGGACTCAGTGTTACTTGGACGACATCCTAGTGACAGGTGAAGATGACAGTGAACACCTTGCCAACCTAGAGCAGGTGCTCACTAGACTAAGAGAACATGGGCTACGAGCCAATCGCCCCAAGTGCGCGTTTTTTAAGAAACAGATATCGTATTGTGGCCACATGATTGATGAAGAGGGATTACATAAGTCCCCTGACAAAATTGAAGCGGTAGTTAAGGCTTCAGCGCCTGAAAATGTGTCGCAACTGAGGTCATTCCTCGGATTGGTGAATTACTACCATAAGTTTTTGCTGAATTTGTCCACAATTCTGCACCCACTGAACGCCCTACTACAAACTGGAGTAGCATGGAAATGGAGCGATGAATGTAAGCGGGCCTTTCAGAAGAGTAAAGACCTTATCACTTCAAGAGAAATATTGGCTCACTACAACCCATCACTACCGATAAGACTGGCGTGTGATGCGTCTCCCTACGGCATTGGAGCGGTACTGTCACGTAAATTCCTTGATGGTTCAGAGAGGCCGATAGCTTTTGCGTCACGCTCGTTAACTTCAGCCGAGCGTAACTATGCCCAGATTGACAGAGAGGCCCTCAGCCTGGTGTGGGGGGTGAAGATGTTCAATCACTACCTGCACGGTCAGAAATTTACTCTACTAACTGATCATCAACCTCGTGTCTCCATTTTCAACCCTCAGAAGGGCGTCCCGATAATGACAGCACAACGGCTACAGAGGTGGTCCCTTTTCCTAGGGGCACACCAATATGACATCGAGTACAAAGGAACTAAACAGCATGGGAATGCTGATGGATTGTCGCGCCTACCGTTGCCGACGGTGGAAGAAGCACCTGCAGTGGATCCAGGGGAGATATTCCACTCGACCATAGTCGAATGTCTACCTGTGACGAATGCAAACATAGAAAAGGAAACACGAAATGACCTGACACTCTCCTGGGTCTATGATTTAACGGTGAAGGGATGGCCAGCACATGGCGAACCACTGTTGCCAGCATTCTCGCTGAGAAGAGAACAGCTGTCAGTGTGCAGAGGAACCTTGATGTGTGGATCCAGTGTAGTAATTCCACCCAAATTGAAGGATAGAGTGCTCAATGAGCTTCATGAGGGTCATCTGGGAGGGGTACAAATGAAGAACTTAGCCAGAGCGTTTGTATGGTGGCCGGGAATCGATAGAGAAATCAAAGAGATTGTTGAGATACCGCGGCAAACGTGGGAGTCGAGACAGAGCTATTGAAAACACAGCTTCTTTATTCTGACCACATGGCAAACAGGAACTAGAAAAGCCCGCGCATCCACTTAAATACTTCCCAGACAGGAAGTGCTCCCGGCAGCCTGTCCCTGCGGGAAACAAGTTGCTGGAGGAAAGGGCCCCCGGCTGGGGGCTTCTGCTTAGACTGTCTGTGCCGCCGTGAGCGGATTATGTCCAGTGGTGGCGTGTCGCCACAAGATGACCAAGAGCTGTACAGGATGCCAGAAGGTCCAAAACGCCCCACCACAAGCCCCTCTACATCCATGGGAGTGGCCCTCATCTCCATGGCAAAGGGTGCTCATTGATTTTGCTGGTCCATTTATGGACTCGATGTTTTTAATTGCGGTGGATGCACATTCAAAGTGGCCAGAGGTAATAAAAATGTCCTCAACCACCACAGAAAAAACTATCACAGTCTTACGAACCATATTCGCCAGAAATGGGCTGCCTGAACAGATTTGCTCCGACAACGGACCACAGTTTGTGTCTGAAGAGTTCCGGAGGTTCTTAAAGAACAATGGTGTTAAGCATTACACATCCGCCCCATATCATCCAGCCACCAATGGATTGGCTGAGAGGTTCGTTCAAACATTCAAGAAGGCTATTAGGCAATGTGTAATGAAGACATACCCCTACAACACAAGGTGGATAACTTCTTGTTTGCCTACCGGAATGCGACACATGCGGTTACCAACCAAACTCCAGCCATGATGTTCTTCAATCGAAGACTACGATGCCGCTTGGATTTGGTTAAGCCAAACATCAGAAGAGATGTGGAGAACAGGCAGTTTCAGAATATGAATGAAAGGCCGACCAGGAGTTTTAAGATAGGTCAACCAGTTTTGGCCCGGGACTACAGCACAGAGAAATGGCAGCCAGGAACGATCTGCACACGGCAAGGACCTCTAATGTATACCGTGGACGTTGGAGAGAGCATTGTAAGACGCCATGCTGACCAGATTCTAGAGTCACTGGAAAACGTCAATTCCACACCACGATCCTATACACCTGGTGATGAAACCGAAGTACCAATTGCATCTACCTCAGAATCGGGAATATTGGAAGCAGACGAACCCAACAACGACGTTGATTCTGAATCAACTCTGCCAGAAGAACCTGGTACCCCAAAGAGGCGTTATCCAGACAGAATCAGGAAGCCTCCTCAAAGACTGAACTTATAATTGCTTAACTTCAGCTAATGTATATGACAACTGTAATTGTAAATATGTTATTTAATTATTAATCGAATGTTATGTACTGTTTAGCTAAAAGGGGAGGAATTGTAGTGTATGTACTTTGCAGAAGGAACTATATTCTGCAGCCCCTGTATACTGCAGTACCAGTAGTGACCACCCCTGTATATAAGCCTGTGTAGTAACTTTGCATAGTTAGTTCCTGTTTGTCTCCACTCAGTAAAGACCTGTTATAACCAACTCCTGCAGTCCATGTCTCAATTACACACGGACATAATAGATTCCATTATTTTTCCTACCACCAATGTTAAGCTGACTGGTCTATAGTTCCCTGGACATGTTCTATCTCCCTTCTTAAATATAGGTATTTAGATGGTACACACTGCAGCCATGGTACGCCGGTGGTGGAGGGAGTGAATATTTAAGGTAGTGCATGGAGTGCCAATCAAAGGGCTGCTTTGTCCTGTGATGGTGGGGGATTCGATGATGGTATTGCCATTGAATGTCAATGGAAGGTGGTTAGACTCTTGCTTGTTGGAGATAGTCATTGCCTGGCACTTGTGTGGTGCAAATGTTACTTGCTGGGAATACTTACAGCATAAAGTATTTTCCCCATGCGGAAATTGTGAAAATATAGTTTTAAAATTTTCTGCTGAGCTCCACTGATGGCCTAGTGGGTAAAGGTAATGCCCAGTGTAGTACAAAGACATACAGACTAGGTTTGAGTCCTAGTTTGTGCTGAGTTAGCTGATCTCAGCTGGAAAAGCATCTGGGGCAGGGGAAAAATCCACTACAGTTCCATTTCCTGATTATTTATGATTCTTGCTTGAAAGTATGTACTGTATGTGAAAATCTCTATTGTCAAAGAGCTTGCTGACACTTGCTGTCTGATCTTCACTTGGGTGAGTTACCAGAGAAATGGTGGGACCAGTGGGACCAATACTCTGGCATGATTCAACACCTTCAGGAAGGGAGAAAACTGGGGAAAAAAACTCCAACTTCACAGTTTGTCCAGTCATGGAGAGCCCCGATTTTAGGTGTCCCTTTGCACCTGGGTGTTGTTCAGCTAATGTCAGGTTGCATCAGTACCCAGCAAATACTGATATTTCCTAGATCGGTTATCTCCCAGTTGGCGTTCAGGATGCTGATCAATGGTATTCCGTATGAAGCCACTCACTGATGCTCCCATATCTGAGAATGGGGGAGTAGGACTAACTGGTTTGTTCTTCAAAAGAGCCGGCACAGACTCAATGGGCCGAATGGCCTCCCTCTGTGCTGTACTATTCTGTGATTCTAAATGTAGAGTGAGTTTACTGTGTGATGGGGAGAACAGAAATGGTGGGGCTCCCTGAGCTGGAAATGCTCTGAAGTAGGAGATTTTAAAACTTTATTCATAATCCCTAAATTGAGAAACTGAGAATATCCCTCCATACACATTTTGTTTCTCCTCTGATTGGTTACTGGTTCTCTATAACTAATATACACTTAAATAAGCCTAGAGATTGAAATCATGTTGTGCCACAAAACCTAATCATTTTACATTTATATCATGAAATGTGGATTGCCGATACTGAAAGAGCAGATGGTGTTGCTCATTGGACAGATCAGATGGTTTTATTCCCGTAACTGAGCAGAAATGGGCTTTGATTCAAGAGCGGATTAGGGCACTGATTTAGATTGCTATGGCTGCATTTGATGTAAACTGCAGAAATCCCTACAATCCAAAAGACTTCTTTATTTGTCCATTGTGAATCTCTTGCTACACTTACCTGTAAATCTTGTTTGTCTGGCAGTATGTGGCTAAATGGAAGTTGCACAGATAGAATTTTGTTTTCTGCTGTGAATTCTGTTCGGTTCCACCTGCACATAAATGGGACATAGGAAGCTAGTGGAGCTTGGAAAGGATAGGGTAATAGGAGTACCAGCAGTACAGATCCTTCCTCTCCCAGTACTGCTTCCAATGTCCCATGAACTGGAACCCCTCCTTCCCACACCACTCTTTCAGACACGCATTCACTTTCCTGATCTGTTTATCCCTATGCCAAATAGCACATGGCTCAGTTACTAATCCAGAGATTACCACCCTCGAGGTCCTGCTTTTTAATTTAGCGCCTAGCTCCTGATACACTCGTAGCAGGACCTGCTCCTTGCTTTTCCCTATGTTGTTGGTTCTGACATGGACCATGACAACTGTTTTTCCCTTCTCCCCTTCCACATTCCTTTCCAACTGCTTCAAAATATCTATTACCCCGCCACTGGATAGGCAACTCACCCTCCTGGACTCTCAATCGCGACTGCAGAGGATACCCTTTATCCCCCTAACCAGTGAATCTCCTAAGACTACAACCTTTCTATTTTGCCCCCACAACCCCTTGACTTGCTTCCTGCTCCATGGAGCCTTGGTTAGCATTCTGGCCATCCTCCCTGCAGCCTTCCTCCTTTTCGCCAGAGGTAACGAGTACATCATACCTGTTGGACAGGACCAGCTTCTGTGGTTCCTCCTTCTCTGCCTGCACTAGTTCCCCTACCCTGCTGACTGTTGGGCACACACTCCTCTTCCTGTACTTGTATCTCTCTATGTGGTGTAACTGTTTTCTGGAGTAAACTATCCAGATATTCCTCCCCCTCCCTTATGTATTGGATTCTGACCTCTTGAACGTCCCCAATTTTAATCGCTCCACCATTGGTGGCTGTGCCATAAGCTGCCAAGGCCCTAAGCTCTGGAATTCCCTCCCTAATCTTCCCGCCTCTCCCTCCTCCTTTAAGACACTCTTTAAAACCTACCTCTTTGACCAAGCTTTTGGTCATCTGCCCTAATATCTCCTTATGTGGCTCGGTGTCAAATTTTGTTTTATAACGCTCTTGTAAAGCGCCTTGGGACATTTTACTATGTTAAAGGTGCTATATTTAATGCAAGTTGTTGTTGTAGGTCTCTCTCGCATTCCAGCTTAACAACTCAGAGCCGAGTGACTCAAGACATAGATATTTGCCACAAGTGCAGTCATCTAAGGCAGTCTCACTGTCCACAAATTCCCTTACTCTGCAGTCTTGACACAGAATGTGCCTGTACTGTTGTTATCTACTTTAAATATTTATTTATTTATTGTACAGCAGTTATTTATTTATCTATTTCTAGTGCTAATTGATTTGTCTTTAATTCGACTTTATGATTAACAGATGGATTTAATTTAATTTCTTTTAGTTACTTCTATTGTTTATTTTAGTTTATTTAACCTATTGGTGATGTCAGTTTTTATTTATTTACTTATTATTAGATGATAATTAGATGTTTGCTCTTGCCTCTTATGTATTAATTCCTTTTTTTTCAAAGTTATTTAGCTCCTAAATCTGCTACATATATATAAAAAGAAAGACTTGCATTTATATAGCACCTTTCACAACCTCAGGACGTCCCAATGCGCTTTACAGCCAATGAAGTACTTTTGAATGGTAGTCACTGTTGTAATGTAAGAAACGTGGCAACCAACTTACGCACAGGAAGCTCCCACAAATAGCAATGTGATAATAACCAGATAATCTATTTTAGTGATGTTGATTGAGGGATAAATATTGGCCAGGACACCGGGGACAACTCCTCTGCTTTTCTTTGAGATAGTGCCATAGAATCTTTTACGTCCACCTGAGGGAGCAGACGGGGCCTCGGTTTAGCGTCTCATCTGAAAGACGGCACCTCCAACAGTGCAGCACTCCTTCAGTTCCGCACTGGAGTGTCAGCCTAGATTTTTGTGCTCAGGTCTCTGGAGTGGGACTTGAACACTTAGCTTTTATTAAATAGTTGAACACTTAGCTTTTATTCTGCGGGCTCTGCCTCTGTTCCTCTACAATAGATATGATGAGAATTAAAGTGACAGGCGACCGGAAGCTCGGGGTCATGCTTACGGACTGAAGGGAGGTGTTCCGCAAAGCTGCGTTTTGGTCTCCCCAATGTAGAGGAGACCGCAGCATGAGCAGCGAATACAGTATACTAAATTGCAAGAAGATCTGTCACTTTAATTCTCCGCTCCACTCCCACTCTGACCTCTCCTTCCTTGGCCTCTTACACAGTTCCAACGAAACTCAACGTAAGCTCGAGGAACAGCACCTCATCTTTCGATTAGGCACTTTACAGCCTTCTGGACTCAACATCGATTTCAGACTATAACCTCGGCCCCCATGTTTTCTTTTCTCTCTCACATGGCAGCTGTTGATGATTCTGCCATTGCCATTTACACCTCATCTAGACTCATCTTTTGTTTCTTAACTTGTCCCATTACCATCTCCTTTTGCCTCGCACCATCATCCCTTTAGTCTTTCAATCTCACCTGCCTTCCATCCTATCACAGACCTTCCCTTTGTCCTTTCCTCCCCTCCCCCCTTTCCCTGGCCCACACTTGCTTAAATATCTGTTACTTCTCCAACTTTTTCCAGTTCTGACGAAGGGTCATCGACTGGAAACGTTTCCAGCATTTTCTGTTGCTGTTTCAGATTTCCAGCATCCGCAGTATTTTGCTATTGTATTAGTTAAAAGCAAAATGAGGACTGATATTGGGAAAGTCTTTTTCATGCAAGCGATGATCAACAGATGGAATGGACTCCAGTATGGAGCAGTGGAAGCAAAATCATTTAATAAATATGGTGTGGAGATGCCGGTGTTGGACTGGGGTGGACAAATGTAAGAAGTCACACAACACCAGGTTATAGTCCAACAGTTTTATTTGAAATCACAAGCTTTCGGAGCACTGCTCCTTCATCAGGTGAGGTGGAGAGATGCCTATAGACACAGATTATATAGTCAGAGAATAATGCCAGATGATTACAGGTAATCTTTCTAACTGCCATTTATCACACCTCGGCAGAGATAATCACAGCAATCAAAGGTGTGAATAGTATCCAAACAGGTCAGTCAGGAAAACATTACATCAAAGAACAATGAGGTGGGGTCACAAGGGGTAAAATGTTGCAGATGCTGGGGTCTGTATGAAAAACAAAAAACAGACAAAAAAACATTTTCTTTGCTGGAAATCACAGCAGGTCCGGCCGCATCTGTGTAGAGAGAACAAGCCAAGGACGACTCGAGTCTGGATGACCCTACGTCAGGTGGGGTTACATGTAGCGTGACATGAACCCAAGATCCCGGTTGAGGCCGTCCTCATGAATGCGGAACTTGGCTATCAGTTTCTGCTCTACGATTTTGCGTTGTCGTGTGTCTCAAAGGCCGCCTTGGAGAATGCTTACCCGAAGATCGGAGGCTGAATGTCCTTGACTGCTGAAGTGTTCCCTGACTGGGAGGGAACACTCCTGCCTGGCGATTGTTGCGCAGTGTCCGTTCATCCGTTGTCGCACTGTCTGCATGGTCTCGCCAATGTACCATGCTCCGGGGTATCCTTTCCTGCAACGTATGAGGTAGACAACGTTGGCCGAGTCACATGAGTATGTACCATGTACCTGGTGGGTGGTGTCCTCACGTGTGATGATGGTATCTGTGTTGATGATCTGGCATGTCTTGCAGAGGTTGCCGTGGCAGGGTTGTGTGGTGTCGTGGTCGCTGTTCTCCTGAAAGCTGGGTAATTTCCTGTGAACGATGGTCTGTTTGAGGTTAGGCGGCTGTTTGAAGGCGAGTAGTGGAGGCGTGGGGATGGCCTTAGCGAGGTGTTCGTCGTCATCGATGACATGTTGAAGGCTGCGAAGAACATGGCGTAGTTTCTCCGCTCCGGGGAAGTACTGGACGACGAAGGGTACTCTGTTGGTTGTGTCCCGTGTTTGTCTTCTGAGGAGGTCTATGTGATTTTTTGCTGTGGCCCGTCGGAACTGTCGATCGACAAGTCGAGCGTCATATCCCATTCTTACGAGGGCGTCTTTCAGCGTCTGTAGGTGTCCATCGTGCTCCTCCTCGTCTGAGTAGATCCTGTGTATTCGCAGGGCTTGTCCATAGGGGATGGCTTCTTTAACATGGTTAGGGTGGAAGCTGGAGAAGTGGAGTATCCGGTTGTCCGTGGGCTTACGGTACAGTGAAGTGCTGAGGTGTCCGTCTTTGATGGAGATTCGTGTGTCCAAGAATGAAACCGATTCTGAGGAGTAGTCCATGGTGAGTTTGATGGTGGGATGGAACTTGTTGATGTTATCGTGTAGTCTTTTCAGTGATTCTTCGCCGTGGGTCCATTGGAAGAAAATGTCGTCGATGTATCTGGTGTATAGCGTTGGTTGGAGGTCCTGTGCAGCGAAGAAGTCTTGCTTGAACTTGTGCATGAAGATGTTGGCGTATTGGGGTGCGAATTTGGTCCCCATGGCTGTTCCGTGTGTTTGGGTAAAGAACTGGTTGTCGAAGGTGAAGACATTGCGGTCAAGGATGAAGTGGATGAGTTGTAGGATGGCGTCTGTGTAGTGTCCGCGTATCAATAATACACGGACTGCTGGAGAACAATAATAACAGGTATTTACTGAACAGAGGGTAAGCTTAAACTGAAAGTACAGAAGCCTGCTATGGCTTTATATACAGGTGTGGTCACTGCCGGTACTACAGTATAAAATCAGTTCTCTCTTAAAGGTACATACACAACAATTCCTCCCCTTTTAGATAAACAGTACATAACATTCATTTAACAATTAAATAATAACTAATTACAATTACAATTTTCTCTGTACTATATACATCAACTGAAATAATCATTTATAAGTTCAGTCTTTGAGGCGGCTTCCTGATCCTGACTGGATAGCGCCTTTCTCGAGTATCCTGTTCTTGCGGCGGAGTCGATTCTGGCTCATTGTCATTGGTTGGTTCGTCAGCTTCCAATACCACTGATTCTGAGGTAGACGCAATCTGTACTTCGGGTTCATTACCAGGTGCACATGCTCGTGGTATGGGTTTGGCTTGTTCCTGTGACTCTAGAATCTGGTCAGCATGGCGTCTCACGATGCTCTCTCCAGCGTCCACTGTGTACATTAGTGGTCCCTGCTGTGTGCATATCATTCCTGGCTGCCATTTTTCTGTTCGGTAGTCGCGGGCCAAGACTGGTTGCCCTATCTTGAAGCTCCTGGTTGGCTTCTCATTGATGTGCTGGAATTGCTTATCCTCAACATCTCGTCTTATGTTTGGTTTGAGCAAATCCAGGCGACATCTTAGCCTTCGGTTGAAGAACATTATGGCTGGAGCTTGGTTGGTGACTGCATGTGTCGCATTCCGGTAAGCAAACAAGAAATTATCCACCTTGTGTTGTAGTGGTATGTCATCGTTATACATCGCCTTTATTGCCTTTTTAAAGGTCTGAACAAACCTCTCAGCCAATCCATTTGTGGCTGGATGATATGGGGCAGATGTGTAATGTTTCACCCCATTATTCCTCAGAAACCTCCGGAAATCCTCGGACACAAACTGTGGTCCATTGTCGGAGCAAATCTGTTCTGGCAAGCCATTCCTGGCGAAGATGGTCCGTAGGACTGCAATAGTTTTCTCTGTGGTGGTGGAGGACATTTTGATGACCTCTGGCCATTTCGAATGGGCATCCACGGCGATTAAAAACATTGAGTCCATAAATGGACCAGCAAAATCAATGTGTACCCATTGCCATGGAGATGAGGGCCACTCCCATGGGTGTAGCGGGGCCTGTGGTGGAGCGTTTTGGACCTTCTGGCATCCTGTGCATCTCTTGGTCATATCCTCGCTTTCTTTTTCGATTCCCGGCCATCACACAAACGCCCTGGCTAGGCTCTTCATTTTTACCCCTCCCAGATGACCCTCATGAAGCTCATTGAGCACTCTATCTCTCAACTTGGGTGGAATTACCACTCGGGATCCACACATCAAGGTCCCCTGGCACACTGACAGCTGTTCTCTCCTTGGCGAGAACGCTGGCAACAGTGAGTCGCCATGTGCTGGCCATCCCTTCACCGTCAAATCATAGACCCGAGAGAGTGTCGGGTCATTTCGGGTTTCCTTCTCTATACTTGAGTTTGTAACAGGTAGACATTCGACTATGGTCGAATGGAATATCTCAACAGGGTCCACTGCAGGTGCTTCCTCCACCGTAGGCAACGGTAGGCGCGACAGCCCATCAGCGTTTCCATGCTGTTTCGTACCCTTGTACTCTATGTCGTACTGATGTGCCCCTAGAAAAAGTGACCACCTTTGCAGCCGTTGCGCCGTCATCACCGGAACGCCCTTCTTTGGGTTAAAAATGGAGACCAGAGGCTGATGATCAGTCAGTAGGGTGAATTTCTGCCTGTGCAGAAAGTGATTGAACTTCTTCACCCCCCACACCAGGCTGAGGGCCTCCTGTCAATCTGGGCGTAGTTACGCTCGGCTGAGGTTAACGAGCACGACGCAAAGGCTAGTGACCTCTCTGAACCGTCAAGGAATTTGTGTGACAGCACTGCTCCAATGCCGTAGGGAGACGCATCACATGCCAACCGAATTGGTAGCGTTGGATTGTAGTGGGCCAGTACTTCTTTTGAAGTGATTAGGCATTTACATTTCTGAAAGGCACGCTTACACTCATCACTCCATTTCCATGTTACTCCAGTTTGCAGCAGGGCGTTCAGTGGGTGCAGAATTGTAGATAAATTCGGCAAGAACTTATGGTAGTAGTTCACCAACCCGAGGAACGACCTCAGTTGCGACACATTTTCCGGTGCTGGAGCCTTGACTACTGCCTCAATCTTGTCTGGGGACTTATGCAACCCTTCCTCATCAATCATGTGGCCACAATACGAGATTTGTCTCCTGAAGAACTCGCATTTGGGGCGGTTGGCTCGTAGCACCTGCTCCAGGTTGGCAAGGTGTTCACTGTCATTTTCGCCCGTAACCAGGATGTCGTCCAAATAACACTGGGTCCCCGGGATCCCTTGCAGGACTTGTTCCATCGCCCTCTGCCAAATAGCCGGGGCTGATGCTACCCCGAATACCAGTCGGTTGTACTGGTAAAGACCTTTGTGAGTGTTTATCGTGAGGTATTTCCTAGATGCTTCTTCCACCTCCATTTGTAGATACGCTTGGGCCAGATCAATCTTCGTAAAGTGTTTCCCTCCAGATAGTGAGGTGAAAATATCTTCTATCCGTGGAAGTGGATATTGTACTGTGTGCAGGATGGGTTCACAGTTACCTTGAAGTCCCCACAGATGCGAACCTTCTTCGGCTCCCCAGGCGTGCTGCTCAATGGTTTCTTCATTACAGGAATGATGGGTGTGGCCCACTCGCTCCAGTCCATCTTGGACAGCACACCCGAATGCTCCAGACTCTCCAGCTCTGCTTCAACGGCTGGGCAGATCGCGTACGGTACTGGTCTGGCCGTAAAAAATTTTGGGTTTGCGTTTTCTTTGATTTTTATCGTTGCCGTTACTCCTTTTAGAGTCCCAAGTCCTTGCTGGAACACCTCTTTCGCATCAGTTAGAATTTTTGACAGTCGTCCAGGTGTGACGTCGTCATCCTTTTTGTCAGTCACAGTTAGCGCCTGAATGGAATGCCAATCCAATTGTATTTTTCGGATCCATTCACGTCCCAATAATGGTGGTCCTCCATCTTGTAGTATATATAGATACAGTTTCTGTGTTTCCTTGCCGTTGTATTTAACTGCCACCCTTATTTTTCCTCTGGGGTAGACTTTTTGCCCCATGTATGTCTTCAATATAATGGACGTGTCCTTCAAGGGTATGTGTGAGAATAGCCGTTCATAGTCTCGTCGATTCATGACAGTTAGGGCTGATCCTGTGTCCAATTCCATCTTTACTTGGGACCCTGCTATCATGAGGGTGACCCAAATGGTTCGGTGATCCTCCTTTGCGATCACGTTGTGTAACTTCAGACAACTTAGTCTCCTGCTCCTGGAGTCATTATCACTCTCCTGATGTTCTGAACTACTGTCTGTCATTTTTTTTACTTTCTTGTACTTTTCCTGAGTAGTTCTTTTAGTGTTGGTTTGCTTTCCCGACCTGCAGACTCTTGCTATGTGTCCCATTTTCCCACATTGCCTGCATACTTTGTCCTTAAACCAGCAGTCCTTCTGATCATGGGTTGTTCTGCTGCAGCGATAGCACTTTTCTGCTCCATACGCCATTTCGTTAGCGTTGTATTCCTGTGGTTTCTGTTGTATTTCCGCAGCCCCCCGTGCTGCTGCTTCGTAGGATACTGCCACGCTGAAAGCCTGTTCTAGCGTCAGGTCCTTTTCTGAAGGTAGTCGTTTCTGGGTTCCTTCACTCTGGAGCCCGCAGACAAACTTATCCCGTAAGGTGTCTGCCAGTCCTGCTCCGAACTGGCAGTGCTTTGATAACTTGCGTAGTTCCGTAAGATAGTCAGCATTGCTTTCATATTTGTGCTGGTTTCTTTTATGGAACTTGAATCTTTCTGCTATCAGCAGCGGTGTAGGGTTTAGGTGTTCCTGTAAGATATTAACAAACTCTTCAAAATTTTTCTCCATTGGTTTAGCTGGGGTAATTAAATTTCGCAATAGGCCGTACGTTCTCGCGCCCATCAAATTTAATAATACCGACGCCTTTCCATCGGCCACCTCATTTGCCTTGCAGTACACTTCAATTCTTTCCACATACGTGGTCCAGTCTTCTACCTCGTTGTCGAAAGCAGTGATACTGCCACTCTTCGGCATCTTGGGTGGTTTAAAATGGTGCCTCCCGCGCTTTTTCTTCTTCCCCAATGGAATAAAATGGTGCCTCCCGCGCTTTTCCTTCTTCCCCTTGCTGCTACGCTGCTCCTAGCATTCTACAGGGTAATGGCGGCGACCCGCGGCTTCGGCGCGTCTCACTTTTCCTTCCCCTCATTTTATTTTCTCTACGCTGCCCGGTTCTTGAACACCGACCGCGCCCTGTGTGCTCCACCCTCTCTCTCTCTCTTTTCCTCCCGACGACGCTGCACGGCCCCTTTGCAGAGCTGCTCGATCGAGCTCGAGCCCGCCGCAGTCCGGAAGGGTCAGCGCACTACCTGCTACCAACACGATTTGCTGGAACACCTTGACTGGGGAGCCAAGCCCAGCTCTCCACAGCCTCCCCTGCAATTCTCCAAACTCCGATGGACCCCTGGGCGGTTGCCCGTGGTCGACGCTCGTTGCTCTGACTTCGACCTCCAAGAAGCTTCTTTTCAGGGAAAGATCCCCGTGAGGTGATGCAGTACTGCAGGTGAGTTCGAAACTGCTCGTCGCCAGTGTAGTTTCCGCGTATCAATAATACACGAACTGCAGGAGAACAATAATAACAGGTATTTACTGAACAGAGGGTACTCTTTTAGTTTGGGCCAAAAAAAACCAAATTGGACTGTAAATTAACAAAAGTTCAACTAAAACTTAACAAATCAAATTAAAATTTGGTTTTCCGGGTTGATGATGCACTCCAGTCCCTGCGGCGCCCACCGGTCGTGGAAATACTCAAGCGTGCCGGCGGACACCGCCTGCTCCATCTCCAGGGCCACCCGGGCGCGAACATGGCCGTGGAAGAGAGGCAGGCAATCCGGCTGGACGACCCCCTCGACCGCCCGCTGCCTGGACCAATTGATGGCTTTTTTAGCTAGGCCCAGGAGCAGGCCTACAAGGAGGTCCTCCAACCTGCCCGCTCCCCTCCGCACCGGGTGACCGTAGATCAAGAGCGTGGGACTGAAGTGCAACCAAAAATCGAGGAGCAGCCCCTTCAAGTAGTGAAAGAGGGGCTGCAATCTCTCACACTCCATATATACGTGAAACACGGACTCCTCCAGGCCGCAGAAAATACAGGTGGCCTGGGAGTCCGTGAACCTATTTAAAACCATATTGCACGGGACTGCTCCGTGCAACACCCTCCAGGCCAAGTCCCCGATGGAACAAGGGAGGACTCCCGCGTAGAGAGCCCTCCATTGGGGACCTCTGCCTCCGCCGGTCGGCAAGACGCCACGCCAAGGCGTGTCCGGACGGCAGACGAAGATGGCAAAGTGGAGAGTGTGCAGGAGCAGCCCGTACAGGAAATCCCTCCATGTGGAATGAAAAGGCACGGAGGGTATTTCCTCGAGACGGCTCAAGTTGTGAGGTGCAGGTTCCCGAGGGGAGTTTCGGGGCCGGGCGCCGGTGAGGAATTCCGTCCGAACGGGGGTAAGCTCGGACGGGATCGCCCCACGTGCTTGAGCCGCCTCGATACACCTAGTGGAGCCGGGGCCCAGTGCCACTTTCACCGACTCGATGGCTTTGACCGCGAGCCGGACGTTGGCCCAGGACAGGCGCCGCGCCAGCTCCTCCGGCGCCATCCAGCCCGCTCCTCCGCCATCGAGCAGGTCCCCGACTCTGGTCACCTTGCCAGGCACAGCCCTGTGCTCCGCCAGCCACCCGAACCCGCGGTCGTGGAGGTGCGGATTCCTGAGCACCGCTGCTCCTGACGGGGGAGAGCTCCGCCTGGAAGCGACGTAGTTCCAAACCCATAGCAGTTCCTGGTAGAAGACAGGCAGCTCCCGCAGGCTGGCATGCCTGCCGCCCACTTTCACAAACAGGAGCTGTGTGTCGTAATTGAGGCCGTGCAGCTGGCGGAAGAAATACGTCGCCAGCGCACACCATCTCGGAGGATTCTCGACGTACAGGTATCTCTGCAGCGTCTGAAGACGGAAAGTCGCAGCCTGGGTGCGAAGGCACACCAGCGCCTGACCGCACTCCCTAAGCGGGAGACACAGAACCGTGGCAGAGACCCAGTGCTTCCTTTTGTCCCAGAAGAAGTCGATGAGCTTCTTCTGCATCTTGGCGACAAACGCAGGGGGAGGGATCAAAGTGACCAACCGGTACCACAACATGGCGGCCACCAGCTGGTTTATGACCAGCGCTCGACCCCTGTAGGACAACACTCGGAGCAGTCCTGTCCAGCGTCCTAGGCGAGCGGTGACTTTGGCCTCCAGCTCTTGCCAGTTCGCCGGCCAGGCGTCCTCGGCAGGGCTAAGGTAGACTCCCAAATAGAGGAGGTGCGTGGTGCTCCAGGCGAAAGGCCTGAACTCCTCCGGCAGGGAGTCCACCCGCCACTGACCCACCAGGAGTCCGGAACATTTCTCCCAGTTGATCTCGGCGGAGGATGCATCCGAGTAAATCTGCTGGCATTCCCGCATCCTCCGCAAGTCAGCGGGATCTGTGACCGCGAGGAGCACGTCATCGGCGTAAGCCGAGAGGACCACCTCCACGCCCGGCCCTTGCAGAGCCAGTCCCGTCAACCTCTTCCGCAAGAGGCGCAGGAAAGGCTCCACGCAAACGGCGTATAACTGACCGGACATGGGGCATCCCTGACGCACCCTCCTCCCGAAGTGAAGGGGCGCCATCAAGGACGCATTAACTTTAATCAGGCACTCCGCGGCGGCGTACAGAAGTCGGATCCGGGCGACGAAATGCGTCCCGAACCCGAATGCGCGCAGAGTCCCGAAGAGATACTCGTGATCCACCCTGTCGAACGCCTTCTCCTGATCCAGGGAAAGGAAGGCGACCGACAGACCAGCCCTCTGGGAGTGGTGGACCAGGTCCCGGACCAGATGGATGTTATCGTGGATGGTCCGGCCCGGGACCGTGTAGGACTGGTCGGGTGGATCATGTGGGCCAGCACGGTGCCAAGGCAAGCAGACATGGCCCTGGCAAAGATTTTATAGTCCGTGCTGAGGAGGGAGACCGGGCACCAGTTCTTAAGGAGGCGGAGGTCGCCCTTCTTAGGCAGCAGGACAATGACCGCCCTGTGCCAAGAGAGGGGCATCTCCCCGGTCGCCAGACTTTCCCCCAAGACGTCCCAGAACGCCCTGTGGAACTCCACGGTCAGCCCGTCCAGCCCCGGGGACTTTCCCTTGGAGAGCTGGTGGAGGGCGCCGGTCAGCTCCGCCAGGCTTAGCGGAGCGTCAAATTTTTCGGTGCCCTCCGGGCTGACCTTCGGCAGGTCCTCCCACAAAACTCTGCGTGCATCCTCGCTGGACGGATCCGGAGAGAACAGAGCCCCGTAATAGGCGCGGGTCTCCGCGCTGATTCCCTCCGGATCCGAGACCAGAGATCCGTCGTCGGCCAGCAGCCCCAAGAGCTGCTTACGGACCCCCCGTCTTTTTTCCAGCGAGTAGAAGAAGGGGGAGCCGCGGTCCAGGTCCCGCAGGAGCTGGATCCGCGACCTCACGTACGCGCCTCGGGACCCGACGAGCTGCAGGTCCTTCAGCGTGCCCTTCTTCTCTTCGTACACCTTCCGCAGGGCCGGGTCCTCGACGACCTGACCGAGACAGGACTCCAGGTCGAGCACCTCCTTCTCCAACTGCCCGACCCGGGCCTCCCGCCTCTTGGTCGACCCCTTCGGTTACTCCTGATTGAAGAGACGGACGTGAGCCTTGCCCACATCCCACCATAGCCTCAAGGAGAGGAAGCCCCCCCGCTTCCTTCTCCAGTCGGCCCAGAACCGACAAAACGAATCCCGGAACCGCGCGTCCTCCAGCAGCAGGTTGTTAAAATGCCAGTACGCGGAACCCCCCGGCGCGCGCAGCGGAGCGAGCTCCGCCCACACCAGGTGGTGGTCCGTGCATGGCACCGGCCGCATGGAAGCCGCCGGAACGCAGGAGACGTACGCCCGGGAAATGTAGAGGCGGTCGATTCTGGACCTTCCTCCCCCAGACCTCACGCTAGTGAAGGCGCTGGAGTCGGGGTGGAGATTTCGCCAGATGTCCACCAAGTCGAAGGACCCGACCAGGTCCCTCAACTTCTCCATCGCCGCCGGGCTTCGCGGGGGACCTGAACGGTCCCTCGCCTCGAGGGTGCAGTTAAAATCCCCCCCGAGGATGATGCACTCGCCCACGTCGACGGAGCCCAAAAGAGCGGACAGTTCTTCGAAGAAGCGCACTTGCTGCGCACCGGTCTGAGGGGCGTACACGTTCACTAGATGAAGTGGCACGCCCCACAAGCGAACAGTGACCTGGAGCAAGCGGCCCGGCACTTGCTCCTTGACCCCCAAGATCTCCGGCTGAAAATGCGGGGCCAGCAAGATAGCCACCCCGCTGGAATTGTTGGAGAGGTGACTCATGCTGACCCCTCCTTGCCACTCCAGGAGCCACGTGGCTTCATCTCCCGGAACGGTGTGGGTTTCTTGCAGGAAGCACACCGCATACTTCCCGTCCTGAAGGACCGAGAAGTTATTGAATCTGCGGCGCGCCTCCCTGCTGCCGTTGATGTTGAGGCTGGCTATGGTTATCTTCATGTCAGAAGCATAGCGCAACCTCTACCTACACCTAACGGGGGGAGGGAGCACAGCCGCTAGCCAGCCACCACTTCGTCAGCAGCCCAGTGAGGAACGTTCTGAGCCGACGCAGCTCGAGCGGGTTCACGCCCTCGTCCGCGCCCATGATTTTAACGGCGGCGCAGACGGTCACGATGAGCAGCGCCAGCTCCGACCACCTGTCGAGGGCCAGCCGGATCTGATTGTGCCGACCCAGGCACGTGGCCATAAAGTCCCGGAGTTCCCCTATGGGAATGAGGGGAGACTCGGCGAGGGGCACGAGGTCGTCCATCGCCTCGTCGGCGACGGAGTCCAATTCGTCCTCCGCGCCCATCACCGAGTCCCCGTCCTCCTCCGGGGGGTCGCCACCAGCGGCCAACCCGTCCGTCGCGCAGTGCGCAGCGAACGGCTCGGCCGCACCAGCCGGCCCCGCCTCCAGGATCGGCGGCAGAGGATTCCTCCCTGGGCTCCTCTAGGGGCGCCGGGCCAGAAGACGGCGGCGGTTCGGAGTCCCCCCCCGCCTCAGATGCCAGAACGACCGGAGAAACCGGGGAGAGAGAACAATTCCCAGCTCCTCCAGTACGTCCGGCACCAGAGACGCAGCCAGGGGGCCATCCTCCTTCCCGCCACCAACCTCCGACCCAGCGGATGGGGTATTTTGAATTAAAACCTCTACCAGGTCGAGCAGCCCCTGGGAGATGTTCGGGTCGCATTGGGTGAGCTCATTTTCCTCGAGCTTGCCCGACCCAGACCCCAGGCCGCCCGACCCGGCGAGGGGTAACGGCACCGATAAAATGTCAATCTCCGCTGCGGGTTGTTCCGCGCCCACCCCCACGGGCAGGGTCTCGTCCCCATCCCCGGGAGGCACGTGCCGGACAGACACATCTGCCTCAGCCTCCCGAGGGACAGGCGACCCCTGCCGATCATAAGAACATAAGAAATAGGAGCAGGAGTAGGCCAATTGGCCCCTCGAGCCTGCTCCGCCATTCAATAAGATCATGGCTGATCTGATCCTAACCGCCAATCCACTATGACAGGACTATCTCCTGAATCTAACAGAATTAGAAACATGAAACAGGAGCAGGATCAGGCTACACGGCCCCTGGGCCCGCTCCGCTACCCACAGGGCCATGTCCGATCCGAACCTAGACTCATGTCCAAATTCCTGCCCGCTCCCCGTAACCCTTAATTCCCTTTTCTTCCAGGAAACTATCTATTTCTGTTTTAAATTTATGTAATGATGTAGCTTCGACAGCTTTTTGGGGCAGCATATTCCATGGACCTACCACCCTCTGAGTGAAGTAGTTCCTCCTCATCTCAGTTTTGAAAGAGCAGCCCCTTATTCTAAGACTATGCCCCCTAGTTCTAGTTTCACCCATCATCTGGAACATCCTCCCTGCATCCACCCGATCCAACCCCTTCATAATCTTATATGTTTCAATAAGATCGCCTCTCATTCTTCTGAACTCCAATGAGTAGAGTCCCAATCTACTCAACCTCTCCTCATATGTCCATCCCCTCATCCCCGGGATCAACCGAGTGAACCTTCTTTGTACTGACTTGAGAGCAAGTATGTCTTCTTAAGTATGGACACCAAAACTGTATGCAGTATTCCAGGTGCGGTCTCACCAATACCTTGTACAACTGAAGCAATACCTCCCTATTTTTATATTCTATCCCCCTAGCAATGAAAGCCAACATTCCATTGGCCTTCTTAATCACTTGCTGCACCTGCATACTAACCTTTTGAGTTTCGTGCACCAGGACCCCCAGATCCCTTTGTACTTCAGTACTTTCCAGTTTCTTGCCATTAAGATAATAACTTGCTCTACGATTTTTCCTGCCAAAGTGCATAACCTCACACTTTCCAGTATTGTATTCCATCTGCCAAATCTCTGCCCACTTACTTAGCCTGTCTATGTCCCCTTGCAGGTTTTTTATGTCCTCCTCACTCACTACTTTCCCTCCCATCTTAGTACCATCTGCAAACTTTGATGTGTAACACTCGGTCCCCTCCTCCAAATCGTTAATATAGATTGTAAAGAGTTGGGGACCCAGCACTGACCCCTGCGGAACACCACTGGTTACTGATTGCCAGTCTGAGAATGAACCATTTATCCCAACTCTCTGCCTTCTGTTAGATAGCCAATCCTCTATCCATGCCAGAATATTACCCCCAATCCCGTGATTTTTTATCTTAAGCAATAATCTTTTGTGTGGCACCTTGTCAAATGCCTTTTGGAAGTCTAAATACACTACGTCCACTGGTTCACCTTTATCCACCCTATATGGTACTTCCTCAAAGAACTCCAGCAAATTTGTCAAACATGACTTCCCCTTCATAAAACCATGCTGACTTTGTCTTATTAAATTATGATTATCCAAATGTCCTGTTACTGTCTCCTTAATAATGGACTCCAAAATTTTACCTACCACAGATGTTAGGCTAACCGGTCTATAGTTTCCAGCCTTCTGTCTACTGCCCTTTTTAAATAAGGGTGTTACATTAGCAGTTTTCCAGTCTGCCAGGACCTTTGCTGAGTCCAGGGAGTTTTGGAAGATTATTACCAATGCATCCACAATCCCTACCGCCACTTCCCTCAAGACCCTAGGATGTAAGCCATCAGGTCCAGGTGATTTATCCGCCTTGAGTCCCATTATTTTACCGAGTACCACTTCCTTAGTGATTTTGATCGTGTTTATCTCCTCCCCCCCTATAGCCCCCTGCTTGTCCAGTGTTGGGATATTCTTGGTGTCCTCTACTGTAAAGACTGATACAAAATATTCATTCAGTGTTTTTGCCATCTCCATATTTCCCACCATTAATTTCCCGGTCTCATCCTCTAAGGGACCAACATTTACTTTAGCCACCCTTTTTCTTTTTATATAACTTTAAAAACTCTTACTATCTGTCTTTATATTTTTTGCTAATTTACTTTCATAATCGATCGCTGGTGATGACGACAACAGGGGGGGGGGCACAGTACCCGCAGCAGGCGACGACTCCCCCTGCTCGGAGGGACCTTCCTCCTCCCGGTCCTCCTCCTCTTCCAGGGGGTCGCGCCTTCTTTTCAGCGCGGAGGGAGCGAGGGAGACCTCCATGTCTGCAGGGGCCTCCTCGTCTGCTCCCTCCGGCGGAGCAGGTTTGTCGGGTTCCTCGGGCTCGAGCCCGGCCGCAGGTATTGGCGTTTCCGCTACGGCGGTCGCGGCCACAGGCTCGGGCACGAGGCCCCTCCCACCCTCGTCTGCCCCGATCAACTCCGCGAGGAGCGCGGGTGTAAGGGGCACAAGGGGCAAGGGCTGGCCCTCCACGGGGGGACCCGCCCTAAGGTGTTTAGTTTTTTGCCGCGCCTTCTTTCCGGCTGGACGCGCTCCCTCCCCCCCGCCAGAGGCCTTGGTGGCATCGGCCCCCAACGTCGACCGCGCATCAGATGTTCGCGACGCGTGGGCAGATCCGGGGGGAGGAGCGGCGGCGGCGCCTGCCTCGGCCGCACGAGATGATCCGGCGGCCTTGGAGGCGGGGCAGTTCTTCCTGATGTGCCCCACCTCCTTGCAGGTGTGGCACCGCACACCGTCCAACGTCCAAAAGATGCGATAGGCGGTCCCCTCGTGGAGGACGACCAACGCCCCATCGGTGTCCTCCTCCCGCGCCAGCTGGATAAACAGCTGGCACCGGAAGGAGAAGACGTGGCGAAGGCTGGCCTCCCGGAAGCCGAGCGGGATGGGCGTGATCCCCGACCTCACCTCCCCAAGTTGGCGCAAATGTGGGAGGAGGAGCTCACCAGGAACATAGGGCTGGACGTTCGAGATGACAATTCTCTGCGCGGTGGCCTCGAGAGGATCCACGGTAAGCCCCTTGGCGATGGCCAGGGACACTGCCCGCTCCGACCCCAGGAAGAACACAGCCTTCCCGTACATTTTTGAGGCCGCGACGCTGGCTGAGGGGCCGACAACCCCAGCCATGGCTTTAACGCAGGCCTCAATGGTCATAGTGGGGTGAGTGTAGCTCTTCACCCCAAGCTTTTTTGTTATTAATCTGAAAGGTGACGGGGCAGCAGAAGCAGCGGGAGCAGCCGTGGCTGTGGCTGCCACTCCCGCATACGTCCTGGCTGGCCCCGTCACCGGCGGAGATGGAGTCGCCATTATGGGCTGGTGGTTTTATATAGGGTTACACTCACCCCAAGTCACAGGCCTGAAGGTGTTAATTGTGGCCTCGGTTGTTTTTGTGTCCTCTATTGAGCAGAGGGAGCTGTTTAAATTGAAGGCACACCTCTCCCCTTATTGATTAGAATTGGGAGAGGGGCCTTCTCCCCTCTGCTCAATAGGTAATTAAGATATAGATAGATGAGGTGCCTTTTGAGAGAAAGGCAGAGAGAGAGAGACAAAGAGAGAGAGAGAGGGGGGGTTGGGAAGGGGGGAGGCCGCAAGAGCAAGGTCGCCACTCAGGATGGTGGGTGGGTGGGTGTCGGCAGGGGTGCACTCTCCGATGGAAAATTAAAGTCTTTGGTGGTGGTCTTCTGGCAGGGGGAGAAGATGTCTTCACCTGGGAAAACTGGAGATGCCCCAGGCTCAGTCCCACACCAGGTCTTAACGATGTTAAAGTGAATTGGACTTCACCTAGGCAGCTCCAGCTGTTCCAGGTCAGGCAATAGAAGGAGTGTTTAATAGTGGTGTGTGTGGCCTAGTTTTTAGCAAGAGCCACACACACACACAGACACCCCTTGATGTTCCGGCCTTGTTTTCTTCTTTCCTCCCCCCACCTACAAAACAAAGTCTTTGGGAGAGTGCACCAAATAACACCCACCTGTAGATGTTCAGAAAGATGTTCTCCTTCCCTCCTTCCAAACAGTTGGTTGTTTTCTGTTGATGGTGGTTTCTCTCCCCTCTCTCCCTCTCCTGACGTGGAGGCCAATTTGGGGAGGCAGTGATGGGAGAGGCCTCTCCCCTGGTTGATGATGTTTGTTGGCCTCCTTTCTCCTTCTCCTCCTCTGTCCTCTCTCTCCAGGCACCTCAGTTGTTGTGATGATGATGGTGGAGTTGGTGGTGGTGGTCTTTCATTGTCCTACTCCTCCTGGTCAGGAGACCACCACTCTAGTCCACTCTCCACTTTTGGCTGCTCCTTCTCCTTGTCTGCTCCTCTTGCTGACTGAGGCAGCTGCACAGCCAGCAATGCTGAGAATGAGGTGCTCAACAGAGGGTAAGCTTAAACTGCAAGTACAGAAGCCAGCTATGGCTTTATATACAGGTGTGGTCACTGCCGGTACTACAGTATAAAATCAGTTCTCTCTTAAAGGTACATACACAACAGTCTGGAGATTGGCTGTTGTTGGTGTTGAGTACTAAGGCTGTCGCAGTGATGCCGTCATCGTGGGGGATATTGGTGTAGAGTGCCGAGACGTCCATCGTGGCGAGGAGTGTTCCTGGTTCAACTGGTCCGTGGGTGCTGAGTTTCTGTAAGAAGTCTGTAGTGTCGCGATAGAAGCTGGGGGTTCCCTGTACGATGGGTTTCAGGATGCCCTCGACGTATCCAGAGAGGTTCTCACACAGGGTTCCGTTGCCTGATACGATAGGACGTCCGGGTGTGTTGGCTTTGTGTATCTTTGGGAGGCAGTAGAAGTCTCCCACGCGGGGAGTACGTGGGATGAGAGCGCGTAGGATGCTTTGAAGGTCTGGATCGAAGGTCTTGATCAGTCTGAATGCGATGGACACCTACAGACGCTGAAAGACGCCCTCGTAAGAACGGGATATGACGCTCGACTCGTCGATCGACAGTTCCGACGGGCCACAGCAAAAAATCACATAGACCTCCTCAGAAGACAAACACGGGACACAACCAACAGAGTACCCTTCGTCGTCCAGTACTTCCCCAGAGTGGAGAAACGACGCCATGCTCTTCGCAGCCTTCAACATGTCATCGATGACGACAAACACCTCGCTAAGGCCATCCCCACGCATCCACTACTGCCACGGCAACCTCTGCAAGACATGCCAGATCATCAACACAGATACCATCATCACACGTGAGGACACCACCCACCAGGTACATGGTACATACTCATGTGACTCGGCCAACGTTGTCTACCTCATACGTTGCAGGAAAGGATGCCCCGGAGCATGGTAGATCGGTGAGACCATGCAGACACTGCGACAACGGATGAATGTACACCGCGCAACAATTGCCAGGCAGGAGTGTTCCCTCCCAGTCGGGGAACACTTCAGCAGTCAAGGACATTCAGCCTCCGATCTTCGGGTAAGCATTCTCCAAGGCGGCCTTCGAGACACACAACGCAAAATCGTAGAGCAGAAACTGATAGCCAAGTTCCGCATTCATGAGGACGGCCTCAACTGGGATCTTGGGTTCATGTCACGCTACATGTAACCCCACCTGACGTAGGGTCATCCAGACTCGAGTCGTCCTTGGCTTGTTCTCTCTACACAGATGCGGCCGGACCTGCTGTGATTTCCAGCAAAGAAAATGTTTTTTTGTCTGTTTTTTGTTTTTCAACAGACCCCAGCATCTGCAACATTTTACCCCTTGTGACCCCACCTCATTGTTCTTTGATGTAATGTTTTCCTGACTGACCTGTTTGGACACCATTCACACCTTTGATTGCTGTGATTATCTCTCTGCCGAGGTGTGATAAATGGCAGTTAGAAAGATTACCTGTAATCATCTGGCATTATTCTCTGACTATATAATCTGTGTCTATAGGCATCTCTCCACCTCACCTGACGAAGGAGCAGTGCTCCGAAAGCTTGTGATTTCAAATAAAACTGTTGGACTATAACCTGGTGTTGTGTGACTTCTTACATTTAATAAATAGTTTGATACTGAAATGGAATGGGGGGGGGGGGGGGGAGATTCTTTTGAATGGATGAATGAGCGGAATAGTTTCCCTTACCTGTATTTATCTTGTGAGAAGTAAGGTCATGAGTTACTAAAATGCATAGACCATTTTCTTAAGGTTTGGCAAAGGTTAAGTGTTACATTTATAATCTGCAACAGTGAACAAAGATTGCAAACCCATTTACACAGATTGAATGGGAGAAGCTGTGCTTATGTCTTTCAGAAAACTGAAAGCCAATGATTGTCACTCCCTGAGACAAGTTGGGCTCAGGCCTTGGGCGACAGATGATGACGATGAGCAGTGTGGAAGGAGCACGTGACAGGCGGGAGGCCTGCGCTTGCGTTGTGCGCCTGTCGATAAAGTTGGATTGTTTCAGCCGCTGGCTGGGCGAGAGTGAAGACAAAATGGAGGGGATGCGGTGCAGTGGCTGAGGGAGCGGGACGGCTGGGGGAGGAGGGCTTTTCTTCTCTTTTTCCTTGTTTACAGTGTCAGGAGCAAGAATGGAGGCGGGGCGGTTTGCAGAGGGGCTCTTTGAGGGGAAAGAAATCCGCATCACCGGCTCGGAGCTGGTGGAGAGCTACACGGTGAGCCAGACATCTGCACCGTGTCTGGGTATCTGTCGGCGGGCCGGCGAAATTGGGAGAACCGCAGGACGTGCGGCCCGGTGGGAGACAAGGGCGGGTGGGAGGGGGGCGAGAGAGAAGCAAAGAGGGATGGAAGGACCTTCCTCCTTTTTAATATGTGTGCAGAGTGGAGGCTGGAGAGGGATCTGCTTCTCCATCACTTTCTGCGTCCAGCGGAGTCGCTCTCCCTCCCCTAACGGCATCTGAATCTTGACATTATGAAGGGGCAGTTTTAATCTAAAATATGCCATAATTGGACATTTAATGTATCCAAGATGGATTTAAACCTATATGCCGTGGAAATGTCACTAACGTGATATTACGTTTGTAACCACCCCCCCTCTTCTATACACTTGTAGTAATAATATTTATAATATACCCTACATTTCACGACGGATTGTCTGTATTGTGTTTTTTGGGGTAGCAAAATACACTAATGATTTTTTTCAGGTTATGTACATTGGTCTGATCTACGTGTCCTGAAACGCTGGTGTGTAAGATCGAAAGTGAACACGTTGGTTCACTTGAAAAATACCTTCATTAGACCAGACTGACTCCACCCTCCAAGGATAGGTTGCAGTGCTAAATGCTTTGTAGAACAGACCATTTTCCTCTCCCTTTCATCGTCTCGCAATTAGATCAGGGTGTTGACTTCTCTGTAGGCTTTATCAGTGTCTTTCTGATTAATTTGGATGTGATGGGGCTTGCCTGAATCTGTTTCCTCCATCTGTTGAGGTTTCAGTTTCTTAACTCATCTATAGAATGTTGGATAATTTGATTGACCTCTTCCTGAGAATTTGCTTCTGACCCTATATTTAGTGTTTAGCTAAAAGAGTGAGTTGTGTGTGTTCCTTGAGCGAGGTTGGAATTGGTTATGATGGTCCTTGTGGTTGAATAATTGCTGACGCTCTCTGTCAAGGCTCATTATTAATGGGTGAAGTACTGGAGAGTACCTCCAGCTCTACAACCCACTGATAACTCTTGTGTTCCTCCAATTCTGGCCTCGTGTACATCCCCCAATTTTCTTCGTCCCTCCATTGGCAGCTGTGCCTTCAGTTGTCTAGGCCCTAAACTCTGGAATACCCTTCCTAAACTTCTCCGCCTCTCTACGTCTCTCCCCCTCTCCTTTTAAGACGCTCCTTAAAACTTAACTTTCTGACCAAGCTATTGGTGAGTTGCCCTGATATCTCATGTGGCTCGGTGTCAAATATTGTCTGATAATGCTCCTGTGAAGTGCGTTGGGACAATTTACTATGTTAGAGGCACTATATAAATGCAAGTAGTTGTTCCTATGAAACTATCCAAACAAGGAGTCAGCTCCTTTTAGAAGGAGGAGGAATGGGGAAAAAGTTTAGAATAAGATGAATAAATGTCATGGTGAGATAAGTACAGTTGACCAACACATAGGGAGGGAAGGTGACTTGCACTTGAGCCTCTGCCAGAGCTGCTCTATAACTGGCTGGCAGAGATGTTGAGTACTGTGTATTCACTTGTTTTCCACTTTTTGAAAAAAACTTCTTGGTGGTGATTGAAAACTTTGTATTTCTTTTACATTTGATTAAATTTACTTTATCCCCTTATCAAATCTTGCTTGATCCAAAAGTTAATTAAAAATTAATGAAGTGCAAAGCATTAGTGTAGATTAGCTTGTCAGTGGAGCAAGCAAGAGCTGTAACCGGACGGAAAGAATCAAATGTGGCAAGAAATGACTGAGGATAAGCGTGCTAGTATTGGTTGAAATTTTTTCTGAAGAGTCAAAACTGGAAAGTACTGGTATCAGTTTAATTACAAACTATTGTATATGTGAACAAATGATAGTAATTGCTGGGCTTTTGTCTAACTATAAATTGGACATTACTGGATGCTGTCAGTTCTGAAGATTAAAGCTTATCTGATCTTACAATTTCAGTTGGAACTATAATATGTAAATTGGTAATATGTCTTATTGTACAGCATTTTAAGTTGCTCATGGCAGCTTCTGTAGCTTGTGGTTTAGGAACAGCCATTTTTAATTTCCTGCTTTTGGGGACTGGTTTTGGCTGATCTTTTATTTCTGTGTCTTCTATATTAAGGTGTGTTTAGGGAATAATATTTATTTGTTTGGGGGAAGGAACAATGAAAACTCAACATTCTGTATCCAGTCCTATTAAGGAAAAAATACTTCAGTAGTTGAACTAATTTGTGCTTTTTTAGACTTGTGACGCACCTGACTTTGCAGAGTGAAATCAAAATTTGTACAAAGAAGTCATTTGTGTGCGAATCCCTCCTCTCTCTTTCCCCCCCCCCAAAATTTTGTCTTTTGCATAATTCTTTATAGTACAGAACATTTGTTGAGCTACAGATTATTGCACATTGTGGAGCTAAACTTCTGGTAAAACCTGTCTTGCTGCATTATTATTTAATAATCTGTTACCCGAGTGTTCAGAGCATGAAAGCTCTTAACATTGACTTTAAAAACAAGTCTAACACATGTTTCACATAGATTTCATATTGTCTTGATTGTTAGAAGATTAGCACTTAGTTGATGTCCAATCCTCAAGTTACTGTGATCAGGAAAGCTGGAGGAGTTGCACTGGACTGTTTCCTTTTAAGATTCTTCTTGGGCTGCCATTCTGTTTGGTTTCCAGTGCAATATGGTTAGTTATTACTTCTGAGCCCAATCTTGTCACCTTCCAAAGTCCCAACACTCAGCATTCCCAGCAGGGTTTCCTGGATATCAATCAGGGGTGGGCCCCCTTGCCTGATTTCACACTAGCTCAGGGCACTGAGGCTATTGTAGCATCCCAGTGCCTGTCTTGGCTGAGATCAGCTGACACTCTGACAGTGAGTTGAATCTGGCATCTTCCTCGACAGTATGGATCAGCTGTTCAGAGCCTTTGGGGACGATGCATTGTTATTCTAAACGTGTTTGCAGTTTTGAGTAGATCAGTTAGTATAATTGGTTTGAAAAGTTTAAAATGAATACAGATGTGAAAAGTATTTCAAATAGTGGCACTGTACAATCAAAAGGGTTATGCTTCTGTTTAAGTAACTATAGCTTTGATTCTTCGATATTTAAATTGTATCACCTAGATTCACCAACACAAAATTGAACAGTTTCAAAGTGAATAGTATTGAACATTAATGCATTGAATAGCTCGAACCTATTTTTATGACTGAATTCAGTGGTTAGCTAACTTGTGCTTTTAGACTTGTGACAGACTTGACTTTGCAGAGTGAAATCTGGTAAATGGCCTCTTTGCAATGTGGTGGTTTCTCTATCACCGGATCAATACGTGATCAATTGTGCATGTGCAGTTGTTTAAAGTTACTCACTAATTGGGGGTTGTTGCCTTCCCCACTGCTTGAAGGTAGCTTACATAGGTTTCCAAATGCAAAACTGCTTTGCTGGCTTGTATGGAGCAGAATAGTTGATTGACTTGACGATAGATGAGACCTTATCTTCCGATTATGCACTTTACAGCCTTCCGGACTCAATACTGAGTTCAACAACTTCAGATCATAACCTTGGCCCCTATTATTTTTATATTTTTTATCCACACGTTTGGTTTGTGACTTTTCCCTTTTTTTCCCCTCTCTGCCACATGGCAGCTGTCTTTCACACTGCCAGCACATTTCACACTTCATTTAGAGCCATTCTTTTCTTCTTAGGCAGTCCCTCGGAACCGAGGATGACTTGCTTCCACATTAAAAGTGAGCTCGCAGGTGACTGATGAGTCCAATGCGGGACCGGCAGACGGTGGTTGAAGGGGCGGGTGGGTGGGGTGCTTGGGTTGACGTGAGCTCCTTGCGCTGCCTGCGCTTGGCTTCCGCTTGCTCCTGGCGAAGAGACTCGAGGTGTTCGGCGCCTTCCCGGATGCTTCTCCATTGTCTGTTTCTTTACCTATCCTATTACTATCTCGTCTCACCTTGAATATCTCTTAATGTCTCTTTCATCCCCTCCCCCATTTCCCAGCCCCCCCCAAACTGCCTTTTGTTTCATTTCCTGCCTTTTCTCTCAGTTCTGTCGAAGGGTTTCAACCCGAAAAGTTGACTCTATTTCTCCACGGATGTTGCCTGGCCTGCTGAGTTTTTCCAGCATTTTCTGTTATAGTTGATTGACTTGTCCAGTTGCAGGCCAAAAACATGTCGGCTTTGGGTGTGATTATTTTGCTGTTAAAGCCAGTGTTGCTGCTGTAGGTGTGGACGCCTCTTCTGGTGGTGCATAGTCTGATTTGTTTTGTTTTTGACCTCTGGCTGCTGTCAATGGCAAAGTAAAATAGGGTGGAATTTGCAGACAAGTTCATTTAGTTGAATCAGGATTTCTGCAAACTGGAAGGGGGTGGGGTGGGGGTGAAGACAAGCTAGTTTGCAAATATTTGAGCACAGCCCAGTTAATCATTTGTTGAGCATTGTCTACAATGAATTGCTGGAGAAAATCTTCACTATTAGATTGCTGTTTATGGGTGGAATTTTGCAGTGGCTTGATTATTTACTGTGCTTAATGCTTTATTTAATAATGCATTATGCAGATTAATGTTTCTATTTAAAGGTTCTGTTTTTTGGGTCAGGGGTTGTATAAACAGTTTGATGTTGTTTCATAAATCAGAATTCCAGTGTATTTTCTCTGCAGTACACTAGCAGAGAGAGAGTAGGAAAGGAGTTGGATATATTTCTTAAGGCTAAAGGGATATGGGGAGAAGGCAGGGACAGGGTACTGAATTTGGATGATCAGCCATGATCTCATTGAATGGCAGAGCAGGCTCGAAGGGCCGAATGGCCTACTCCTGCTCCTATCTTCTATGTTTCACCCCCGCCCCTCCAACCAAATCAATGGTACAGCAGTCAATTAAGTGTGTACAGGAAACTTTGTGCTATCCGGCACCGATGGGACCGAGCTGTTGGCCGTCCCATCAAAACTGCCGGACAAACCAGCGCTAATGTTGAAACATACGGAGATTTTGAGCTCTGTATCTGGCAACAAACCCTGTTGCAACAGCTTCTAAACAGTCGGCCGTACCTTGCAAGCGTCTCTGTAGCTTAGCAACAGCTTCAGCGAGACCTTGCAGAGCCTGACTGGTGGAAAAAAAAAGCAACGAAAAGAAAAAAAAACTAACTAAACGGCTCCTGGTTTTTGCCGGTGGCTCAAGCATTCCGGACAGTTAACCTCCGGATAAACCAAAGTTTCCTGTACTTTGCTTGTAAATGGGTGGGGGAAAAAAGTGTTGAAGTGTTCTTTGTTCAGTTGGAGTAGTACAAATCTCCGATTGTTGATCTTCCTCTCTTTCATCAAGTAGAATAGAGGGCAAGGCCGAAGTTAGCTTCAAGTGTAGGTATCAGTGTCCGTGTTCATGTTTCATTTCTCTCTTTTATAAAAAAAAAAAAAAAAAAAAAATTCTCGGGATGTGGGCGTCGCTGGCAAGGCCAGCATTTATTGCCCATCCCTAATTGCCCTTGATGAACTGCCTTCTTGAACTGCTGCAGTCCTTGTGGTGAAGGTACTCCCACAGTGCTGTTAGGTAGGGAGTTACATAGAAACATATATTTCCAAGTCAGGATGGTGTGTGACATGGAGGGGAACTTGGAAGTGGTGGTGGTCCCATGTACCTGCTGCCCTTCTCCTTCTAGGTGGTAGAGGTCGCTGGTTTGGGAGGTGCTGTCGAAGAAGCCTTGGCAAACTGCTGCAGTGCATCTTTCAGATGGTACGCCGATGATGGAGGGAGGGAATGTTTAAGGTGGTGGATGGGGTGCCGTGCTATTGGTTAGGTTTTATTGTGGTTAATTTGTTTATAGGCTGAAAGCTTTTTATGGTTTTAGTATCTGAAGTACTTTTTTTTGTTGCAACTTTGGGTTGACCTAATTTCTTCTTTCCCATCCTATTGAACCATTATCCTCCTGAAAGAGAGTGAATGAGCTTAAAGGTAATATCTTGATGTACTGTGGGTTATACATTACAGGGTCTGACATTTTAGCAGTTGGCAAAGCATCAAATGTATGTATCCCTTCCTTACTGAATTATTTAACTCGCTGCTGCGAGTCAGTAGCTGTCACTAATGAAAGCCTGTAACTTTCTTAGGTGTATATCATAGAAGTGAAAGTTGGGAATCATCAATGGACAGTTAAACACCGCTACAGTGATTTTCATGAGCTACATGAAAAGGCAAGTTTTTGCATATTGTAAAACACTTGTGCTGTTTTACTAAGATTCCTTGTAGTCACGAAATGCTAGATGCACGGGACCCTCTGCCAAGTTTTCTGCGAAGCAGGTTATGCTGTGAAATCTGGCATGCAAATCACAATTTTGCATGTGGCTTTTATGCAGGGGAGCACTTCAAATTGACACATGGCGTGTATACCAGGTTTCAGTGTATGCTCCAATTGCTGCTTCATTGGTCGAGGAAACTAGCTGCAACCTCCGAATCAATTGGCTGCAGTGATCTTCTCGACCAGTGGTTTTTAAATCTTTCCTTTTGGGAAATCTGTCGGTAAATGTTGGCACACTCCTAGCTTGCCAAAGAGAGCGTGTCAACTGTTTAAAGGAAATTGGGGGTATTATTGCATAAATTGCTTTCCCTGTTTATAAAGTTTCAGAGGTTATGTTCTAATAACTCAACAAATGCAATGTGGAATCCCTTTTTGGGCCTCATTCCTACAAAGGTTTTGGGGCTTTGGTTTGAAAATTTGTGTTCTAAACAATTTGCTCTGTGACTGCCCTGTTTGCAAAGGGCTTAATACTATTGTACAAGTATCCCTATTGCTGCTATGTATTGTATTGGTCTACTCTACTTGGATAGCTTGCATAGCCATTTATGTATATCATGATCAATACAAATCCAGCTTGGGTTCCAGTGCTTAATTTAACATTGAAAATTATTATTTCTATAATCCTAACTCCTTCCCATTATTTAGTGTTTCTGTTCTTGGCCTCCGTCAGTGATGTCTGTGCCAGACTCTTCCAAGGCTGCTGTTGCTGCTGCTTCATATTGGCTGATTGTGCGCTAATTACAATGTTGTTCAGATCCGATAAGCCGAGAACTCGCGTTCTGAATAATTAAGCTGTGTTCTGTGTGTGTCGTGAGCCTTTTTTTTTTAAAAAAAGGCCACTAATGGCTCATTTTGTGTTTTCTTTCTGTCTCTCTGTCATCCAGAGATTGCATTCCTTCTGAAGTCATGATCTTCATCAGCTCCAGACTGCATAAAGATTTCCCTTTAATGTTCTAATTCAGTTGAGCAAAACATGTTAATGGAATTAAAAATAGAAGCTATCGGGCCCGGATGATATGCATCCCAAAATACTGAAGGAGACAATTAGTGGAAGCACAAACAATTTTCCAGTGATTGTGCTTAAAAAAAAAAAAAAAACAAAAAAAAAAAACTAGAGGGTGGTGAAAGTTACACCCCTGTATAGGAGAGGGGAACTTGATAAACTAGAAATTATAAGCATTTAATCATCATTCTTTTGTGAGTAAGTTTCTGAAGCCTATAAAAAGATATGAAATTAGTGAACACTGAGAAAGACTTGGGCTAATCAGGGTTTTTAATCATGAATTTGTAAAGGACAGATGGTGCTTGATTGACTCATTCATTTTTTGAGCAAATTGATTATATAAACAAAAGGGAATGTGGGAAACGTGTGGATTTTCAGAAGGTGATTTCGACAAGGTGCCTAATTAAAAACTTGTAAAAAATTAAGACAGATGTAACCACATAGATAGAGAGCAGTGTAAGGGACAGAAAGGAAGGATAAATGCAGTTTTTCTTCAGGTTGGTAGAGTGTGAATATTGATGTGCCCCACTGATCTCTCCTGCAGCTTCTTGTCTTCCACTTTGTATAAATAATTTGGACATGACCTTAGCGGATACCAAATTAGAGGGCATGGCAAATGGGAGAAGAATAGAGAAGATTGAAAGAGGGTATGGACAGGCTAGTGGAGTGAGCGGATAGTTGGCAGATGCACTTTGGTGCAGAGAAATGTAATTGAGTACATTTTGGGGCGGCTGAATTTATAAAATATCTTTTAACATAAAGGAACATCCTAAGCGCTCTCACAAATGGGCATAAGGAAAACTAGTTTGGAGGCACAGAGACCTAGGAGTGCTGACTCATTCTTCTTTTAAAGGTTTAAGTGCAGGCTTTTTTTTTAAAAAGGCAAATGGGATTTTGTGTTTATATATAGGGGCATTGAAAATAAAATAAATTTGTACAAGACATTGGTTAGGCCGCAGCTAGATTATTGAATGTAGATCGGCGCATTTCAATATTGGAAAGATATTGAGCAATGGGGGTACAGGGAAGATTTACAAGCATGTTACTGGGAGTAAGCAGTAATAATTATGCAGACAGGCTAGAATAACTGGGAAATTTTTCTACTGGGACAGAGAAGGTTAACGAGAAATTTAAGGTTTTCCAAAGGCAAATAGCAAAAGGTTGTTTCAAATAGTTGGCAAATTTGTAACAAGCAAGCCAAGACTCGGGGCTAGCTGCAGAAGAATGAGGGGGGGGAAGATTTTTGCGCATAAAGGATTGAGATTTTGCAATGCGAGTATGTGAGTATCAAAGCAGAAATTGCAACATCATTTAAGAGGATTGGATAAGTAATTATAAAGGAAGACTATAAAAAGGATATGAGAAAAGGCAGGGCAGTGGGATTAGAGTAGATGGTTCCAGTAGAAGCTGGCACAGGCACAGTGGTGAACAATAGTTTCCTGTGCTGTTATTTCTGTGACTTTTTTTAGTTCCAAAAAAATAAATCCTAATTTCAAAGTGCTGAAGTAACTGCCAATGTTGAGCATTGTTTTGTTCTTGGGATATGGGTGTATTTATTGGCCATCCCTAGTTGTCGTGAGAAAGTGGTGGGTTGTTTTTACCACTTGTGCTTACTAGGCTATTTTAGAGAGTATCAAGTAGTGTGGGACTGGAGTCAGACTGGGTTACGGGTGGCAGGTTCCCTTCTTCCGACAGCTTTAATGGTCAGTTTGGTATTGCTTGTGTGGAACACCTATATGCCCATTTGAGAGAAAGATCGTTCCATTTATGCTGGCCAAGTTATGTCAGTGTTAAGTCTCGCTAGACTACAGTGATATGGACTAATATTCACGCACTCTTTCCAAAACAACATTGTCTGAGCTTGCCCTTGGAAAAAGAATATATATATTTTTTAATGCACAAGTCCTTGAGGCTGACCCTAAGTCTGAGCTGTTCTACTTTATTTTTTTAGCTCAATCATGGTTTGATCCTAAGGTAGAAGATAAATAGAGTTAAGCAACTGTGTTTTTCCAAGAGACAATTAGTCAGTGGGGTGGAGTTTTTATTTCAGTCTGAAGTTGTAATCTTTCTTTCCTTCCCTACCTGGAGTCTTTCATCTTTGCCCCCCACACCCCCTTCACGAGCTCACCACTTGCTCAATGATGGGCCTTTTCTATTGAATTGAAGATAAACTATCTTTTTTGAGTAAGACCACAATAAAGGTAGGTAATTTTACTTGGTTCTTTACCCCCTTCCACTGGCCCAGCTGAGCAAGTTGCTAACTTGTTCTCAATCACTTTGGTGATGTTCTATAACCACCATTCATTAGTGAGATCTGGTATAATGGATGCACCCTTTCTTTCTCCACTGCTCCCACAAGTTGCTCTACCAATGCATTAAGATAACAATCATGTTGCAAAATATTTTTTATTCCACATTTCTCCCTACTCTAGCGAATGCTTTACACTTGGAACTGATGACTGCTTTGCTTAATTTAAAAACCGTGATGATGTGGTTGCTTGTGTTTGTGGAGTTTGCTACAGAAAACCTAATGTTCTTTGTCAATTTACTTTTAAGAAATATGTTCCTTAACACCTTTATTTTGTTATAGCTGACTGCAGGAAAGAAGATTGACAAAAATCTACTTCCACCAAAGAAGATCATTGGCAAAAATTCCAAAACTTTTGTAGAAAAAAGGCAGAAAGAATTGGAAGTCTATTTGCAAACCCTACTAGCAAAGTTCCCAGTCGCTGCACCAAAAGTTTTGTCATATTTTCTGAATTTCCATCTATATGTAAGTTTAAAAATAAAATTCTTATTCCGCAGTACCCTGTTGGAATAAACGGCTCGTTTTCGGAGTGGCAGGCAGTGACCAGCGGGGTGCCGCAAGGATCTGTCCTGGGACCCCAGCTGTTCACAATATATATAAATGATCTGGATCAGGGAATTGGATGCAATATTTCCAAATTCGCTGACGACACTAAACTAGGAGGAGGGGTGGGCTCTGATGAGGATGTCAGGAGGCTACAGTGCGATTTGGACAGGTTGGGGGAATGGGCGGATACGTGGCAGATGCACTATAATGTGGATAAATGCGAGGTTATCCACTTTGGGGGTAAAAACAGGAGGGTAGATTATTATCTAAATGGCAATAGATTGGGAGATGGGGAAGTGCAGAGGGACCTGGGTGTTCTTGTGCACCAGTCACTGAAGGAGAGCATGCAGGTGCAACAGGCGATTAAGAAGGCAAATGGTATGTTGGCCTTCATATCAAGGGGGTTCGAGTATAGGAATAGGGATACCTTACTACAGCTGTACAAGGTGCTGGTGAGACCGCATCTGGAGTATTGTGTACAGTTTTGGTCGCCCCATCTGCGGAAGGATGTTCTTGCCATGGAAAGAGTGCAACGGCGATTCACCAGGCTGATACCTGGAATGGCGGGAATGATCTACGAAGAGAGATTAAATAGTTTGGGCTTGTACTCACTGGAGTTTAGAAGATTGAGAGGGGATCTCATCGAAACATATAAAATTATGGCAGGCCTGGACAGGCTGAATTCAGAGAGAATGTTTCCAATGGCCGGGGAGCACAGAACCAGGGGCCACAGGCTAAAAATAGCGGGCAAATCATTTAAAACAGAGATGAGGAAAAATTTCTTCACTCAAAGAGTGGTGAGCCTGTGGAATTCCCTGCCACAGAGGGCTGTGAAGGCTAATTCAATAAATATTTTCAAGAGAGAATTGGATATATTTCTGAAGGCTAAGGGGATTAAGGGTTACGGAGAAAAGGCGGGGACGGGGTACTGAACTGGTAAGATCAGCTATGATCTCAGACGAAGATCAGCCATGATCTCATTGAATGGCGGAGCAGGCTCGAAGGGCCGAATGGCCTACTCCTGTTCCTATCTCTATGTTTCTATGTAATATATTTGGTGCTTCAGTATTTGGCTTTCATTTCACACATTAAAAATATTCTGTCAATTGTTAGATACATTAATAGATGTATTTAGAGACGTATGATTTTTTTAAGGTAGTTTGATGCCCCCCTATCTGATGCAGTTTAAAAAAAAAAAAAAAAAAATTCGCTGGATGTTGGCATCACTGGCAATGCTGGCATGTAGGTGGTGGTGATCCTTCTTGAACCACTGCATGTACAACTGAGTAGCTTACTAGACCAGTTAAGAGCCAACCATGTTGGTGTGGGCCAAACAGGGTAAGAATGGCAGATTTCTTTCCCTAAAGGACATTAGTGAACCAGTTGGGTTTTTATGACAATCTTGACAACTTTATGGACACTTTTACTGGTACCATATTTTAAATTATATTTCAGATTTTTTAAAACCAAATTCAAATGATCAAACTGTTGTGGGATTTGATATGTGTTCTCTGGATAATTAGTCCAGGTTTCTGGATTGCTAGTCCAGTAACACAACCATGACACTACCATAACCACTTTCTTTTGCACATCTGTAAGAATCTAATTGGTTACATTATGCCTGAAATAAATGTCCCAAATTTACTTGCAAAACTAATTTGACACTTGTTTATCCTCTACATAAACTGAACATTCCACTCTACATAAACTGAACATTCCACTCTACATAAACTGAACATTCCACTCTTCATAAACTGAACATTCCACTCTACATAAACTGAACATTCCACTCTTCATAAACTGAACATTCCACTCTACCTAAACTGAACATTCCACTCTTCATAAACTGAACATTCCACTCTACCTAAACTGAACATTCCACTCTACATAAACTGAACATTCCACTCTACATAAACTGAACATTCCACTCTTCATAAACTGAACATTCCACTCTACCTAAACTGAACATTCCACTCTACACAAACTGAACATTCCACTCTACACAAACTGAACATTCCACTCTGCACAAACTGAACATTCCACTCTACACAAACTGAACATTCCACTCTACACAAACTGAACATTCCACTCTGCACAAACTGAACATTCCACTCTACACAAACTGAACATTCCACTCTACACAAACTGAACATTCCACTCTACACAAACTGAACATTCCACTCTACACAAACTGAACATTCCACTCTACACAAACTGAACATTCCACTCTACATAAACTGAACATTCCACTCTACATAAACTGAACATTCCACTCTACCTAAACTGAACATTCCACTCTACACAAACTGAACATTCCACTCTACACAAACTGAACATTCCACTCTACATAAACTGAACATTCCACTCTACATAAACTGAACATTCCACTCTACACAAACTGAACATTCCACTCTACATAAACTGAACATTCCACTCTACATAAACTGAACATTCCACTCTACATAAACTGAACATTCCACTCTACACAAACTGAACATTCCACTCTACATAAACTGAACATTCCACTCTACACAAACTGAACATTCCACTCTACATAAACTGAACATTCCACTCTACACAAACTGAACATTCCACTCTACACAAACTGAACATTCCACTCTACATAAACTGAACATTCCACTCTACATAAACTGAACATTCCACTCTACATAAACTGAACATTCCACTCTACACAAACTGAACATTCCACTCTACATAAACTGAACATTCCACTCTACAGAAACTGAACATTCCACTCTACACAAACTGAACATTCCACTCTACATAAACTGAACATTCCACTCTACATAAACTGAACATTCCACTCTACATAAACTGAACATTCCACTCTACATAAACTGAACATTCCACTCTACATAAACTGAACATTCCACTCTACATAAACTGAACATTCCACTCTACATAAACTGAACATTCCACTCTACATAAACTGAACATTCCACTCTGCACAAACTGAACATTCCACTCTACATAAACTGAACATTCCACTCTACATAAACTGAACATTCCACTCTATATAAACTGAACATTCCACTCTACACAAACTGAACATTCCACTCTACCTAAACTGAACATTCCACTCTACATAAACTGAACATTCCACTCTACCTAAACTGAACATTCCACTCTACCTAAACTGAACATTCCACTCTACATAAACTGAACATTCCACTCTACACAAACTGAACATTCCACTCTACATAAACTGAACATTCCACTCTACATAAACTGAACATTCCACTCTACATAAACTGAACATTCCACTCTGCACAAACTGAACATTCCACTCTACATAAACTGAACATTCCACTCTACATAAACTGAACATTCCACTCTATATAAACTGAACATTCCACTCTACACAAACTGAACATTCCACTCTACACAAACTGAACATTCCACTCTATATAAACTGAACATTCCACTCTCCATAAACTGAACATTCCACTCTACATAAACTGAACATTCCACTCTACCTAAACTGAACATTCCACTCTATATAAACTGAACATTCCACTCTACCTAAACTGAACATTCCACTCTACATAAACTGAACATTCCACTCTATATAAACTGAACATTCCACTCTACACAAACTGAACATTCCACTCTATATAAACTGAACATTCCACTCTCCATAAACTGAACATTCCACTCTACATAAACTGAACATTCCACTCTACCTAAACTGAACATTCCACTCTACATAAACTGAACATTCCACTCTACCTAAACTGAACATTCCACTCTACCTAAACTGAACATTCCACTCTACACAAACTGAACATTCCACTCTACACAAACTGAACATTCCACTCTACATAAACTGAACATTCCACTCTACATAAACTGAACATTCCACTCTACATAAACTGAACATTCCACTCTACATAAACTGAACATTCCACTCTACATAAACTGAACATTCCACTCTACATAAACTGAACATTCCACTCTACATAAACTGAACATTCCACTCTACATAAACTGAACATTCCACTCTACACAAACTGAACATTCCACTCTACACAAACTGAACATTCCACTCAACATAAACTGAACATTCCACTCTACATAAACTGAACATTCCACTCTACATAAACTGAACATTCCACTCTACACAAACTGAACATTCCACTCTACACAAACTGAACATTCCACTCTATATAAACTGAACATTCCACTCTCCATAAACTGAACATTCCACTCTACATAAACTGAACATTCCACTCTACATAAACTGAACATTCCACTCTACACAAACTGAACATTCCACTCTCCATAAACTGAACATTCCGCTCTACATAAACTGAACATTCCGCTCTACCTAAACTGAACATTCCGCTCTACATAAACTGAACATTCCGCTCTCCATAAACTGAACATTCCGCTCTACACAAACTGAACATTCCACTCTACACAAACTGAACATTCCACTCTACATAAACTGAACATTCCACTCTACATAAACTGAACATTCCACTCTACACAAACTGAACATTCCACTCTACACAAACTGAACATTCCACTCTACATAAACTGAACATTCCACTCTACATAAACTGAACATTCCACTCTACATAAACTGAACATTCCACTCTACATAAACTGAACATTCCACTCTACACAAACTGAACATTCCACTCTACACAAACTGAACATTCCACTCTACACAAACTGAACATTCCACTCTACACAAACTGAACATTCCACTCTACATAAACTGAACATTCCACTAATAATTGCAAAAGCATGTGTGTTGCATAACTTTCCTTCCATTTAAAAATAACTGCACCTCTGGCCAGTTTTCAGTTTCTTTTCTCCTGTTGACTATACAAACTAAATATTGTCTTTGCCTTCCTTTTTCTTTTTAAAATGTTCCCAAGCGCCAGAATATCTCTCTTTGGTATTCGGAGCACATTTTTGTTTTCGAAAGGTAAACCCCACCTTTTTTACAGCTACTTACAGTGCTGGATGTTTGGTTTGCACTCTTGGAGATGAAATGTATATTCAGAATTAGAGCCTTTTCTTTCTAGAACTAAATAAGTTCCAAGTTGAAGGCAGTTATTTCCTACAGTGTGAAAATGTCAAACTCCTCACAAATGGGCATTTTACTAAACCAGTAATCAAATGCACCTTTTTATCACCAGCTGATGACCAGGAACATTTGGGTATGGTTAAAACTAATCATTCCAGAGCCTTGGTTACTCCATAGGCTAATGTGGAGTTCCCTTGAAATCCATTTGTGAGGTTGTCATGCGTGGAGTAATCTTTATCGTTCCATTAAGTGCTATTACTTAGATCTTTGCAAGGGAGGATATGTTTCCGAGGCATTAATCATTAATGCTGGTCTTGGGAAGAAATAGTACAGTTATGTCTTTGTCTCATCAAACCAAAGTATGAGGAATAAATCAGTGCAGGTGGTTAGATTTCTGCTTTCGGTATGCTACTGTAATTTTAAAATACAGTACAAAAGGTGCAGCTACTCTGTGAACTATAGGGAGAGGCCATGAGTGCTGTATTTGCATCTTTCCACACAGTTGATTTGTGCCTAAAATTTTTCTCATTTGTAGAGAGCAGAAAAAGAATGAACCCTGCAAAAATGCCTGACTGTTAAATAATGGTTATCTACACGTATGTGGATCTTGGTTGCACAGCTGTGAATCTTTTAATCCTGTTCTCAGTAGAATATTGTGTCCTTTTTGTTGTAGGAGATAAATGGCATTACGGCTGCCCTTGCTGAGCAACTGTTTCACAAAGGTAAGGTTTTTAATTTTGAATTCTAAAGGTCTTGGCATTTTGGGTTGCTGTTACAAATTCCATCTGCCTGGTTTCCTTTCTAAGAATGCAATAATCCACTGCACTAACAATGAAACATGTATATTGAAGTCTAGAATTTTAAGGCGTGGATAAAATGGAAAATGATTACACATTGTGACAGTGAGATGCCAGGAAACACATCTTGTAATTGATCCCCAAAATGTTGTATTCCACCTGGGGTAGGGGAGGGGGAAAAGCTAACCTTGATTTCTTGCATTTTTTAAATACCTGCTTGGTGTAATGTAATGACTAAAAATATTCAGTATCTACGGTATATAAAAGTCTTGTGTCTAACATTCAGTCATCTCAGTCCCACTTTGTTACAGATGCAAAACTCTTTTTTTAAAAAGGGGAAAGAAAGCTACTCATTTCATAGGTTTTTCTGAGCTAGAGCTAGAAATTTAGAAGCAATTACAATTGTCCTGTGATTGATCAAGAGTTTGCAAGCAACCTTAATTCCTTGGGTTTGTCTAATTAAACCACTTCACCATAGGAAGTACTTTTGAGCAGCAGCCTTAAAGGGATAGACCAGGTTGGCAGCTAAATCATCACAACCATACTCTCAACTAAATTACTATGTTATTGTAAATACTGCCATGGGAGATGCACAGTATTTCATGAGACTTAGCATTCATATGAATGGGTGAGAAAGAAAAGAGCAGGTACTTTTAACTGAGAAACATAAACTTCCTCGCCTGACATTTGTACTTGCGATTCTGTTGTAGAGAAGCTTGCTTGTCTTGGCATGGCTGTTTATAGGAAGGAAGGAGAGACGCCTTTCAAGAATTTGCCTTGTTAGTTAACCAGGGTGGCAGAAATAAATGCCTTCTGACTAAATTTCCCACCCATCAATCAACATATCCTCCATACATTTAATCCAGCTTGCATTTTTTCCAAGGGATGAAGTGTCATTTGTTTACAAGTGTTTTAAATTTTTTAAATGCATTTTTATAGGTGAGCAGTTGCTCTTGGCAGGTGAAGCTTTTTGTCTTCGACCGCTACAGTTGTACGCAATCACCCAACAACTGAGACTGGCCAGTCCCACCTGTGCCAATGGTGATGCCAAGACTGACCTTGGACACATCCTGGACTTTGCTTGTAGACTTAAGTATTTAAAGGTAAAAATCTATTCTATAGAAAGTGTAATTGGTAAAATCCAGTGTATAACTGGCACATTTTGCACTTTCCTTTTATGGCTTGTAAATCTTGGCTTGTGCCTGTTCTGTTCTGGTCTAACTGCAATTTTATTTGGCTGCTTATAAAGAAAGGTTGATGTGCAACCAGTATATCAGATTTTTAGTTTTTCAGGAAAGGGAAATATTTTATAAGTTAGAGAATCTTATAACATTACTTCAAAATGTTCCCTGAATAGAATAGATATAGCATTCAAGTAATTTATTTTAGGCTCGAGTCTCTCTTGACCAGGCACTTTGAGGATGGCATTGGTTTATTTTATATTTCCTCCTTGTAGCTCTGTTTTCTGGATAAAGTGCTTTGGTTCTATTTTGCATCTCTTCCCAAACAACTCTGCTGAGATTGAAACTTAACGTGTATGAAAGAACCTGCTTTCTTCCACTTGCATGCAGCATAAGCATGCCGAGCTATCAATGTAGCATTACATTTTCTAAACAAACACTAATGCCGTTTCAATTTTAAACTGCTAAAGACTACAGATCTCCAAGTTATGTTTTATTCCTAACAGATAACAGGGAGCAGAGGACCTGTGGGTAGCAGCAATATTCAGGAACATCTCCTCAAATTCGATTTATCGATTTTCAAGTCTGTTCATCAGATTGAGGTTAGTAAGGAAGGAGAGAGAATGTAGTCCAACTTTTGTGATTGTCACGAAGCTCTGCAAACAACTTGTAACTGAGCAGTTTTAGGTGCATCTAAAAATAACATGACTGTTAAATTAGGACCTAGCTTTACTGTACTTAGTTTTTTTAACATCATATTTGGCTTATTCTTTGTTAAAGTTTTTATTTGCATATAAGTCTTATTTCAAACTCCAGTACAGTAATTTGAAAACTGATTGTAGAATAAATAATGTATTTAGTTGATCTAGTTTCCATTATGATCCTATGGTATTTGACAGAGTCAGTTTAATGTTTGCATTGTGCTGTTACAGATAAATAAATGTGAAGCTAAACAAATTATTGGACTTCCTTCCCTGAAGAACTCGCTGGCCACAATGAGTGTGGCTTTTTCGACTGCTTCAATGAAGGTATGCATCATATGTGATACATTTTTAATATTTTATTTATATTTGTGTGTGTGTTATTGGGATATGGCTCCATGACCATTGACGGCTTTCTGGTACCCTTTGTTGTGCACTAGATAGTCAATAATGTAAACTCTGGGAGGGGGTGATTATTTTGGTGAAAGGGTGAAAACACGCCTGTTTGAAAGTCTGGTTTTAGCCTGCAATTTTGGGGCTAATGGATGATTACCATGATTTAAACGTGCCTGGACATGCTAAAACAGACACCTGAAGTTTAGCTGATTAGAAGCATTTTTCGTAGAGCAGTGTAAATATAGCCTCCACGCACCCACTTCTACTGAAGGTTTTTTTTTTCCTTTATTCATTCATGGGATGTGGGCGTTGCTGGCAAGGCCAGCATTTATTGCCCATCCCTAATTGCCCTTGAAGATGGTGGTGGTGGTCGTCTTTCGTATGGTAGTAGCAAAGCAAATCAAATGTCAATAAGTCAGATATCCAGGCCAAAGCTTCCGGTGTAACAGCGTGGATATCTTGTAGGCTGCCTGCGAATTTCCTCTGAGGGCAGTGCTCAATGGTGTGCTCCAGGGTCTGATTAGGAGCGCCACTGTTGCATGATGGGGATGCTTTAATCTTCCATCTATGGAGAAGGTGGCAGCATCTACCATGACCGGGTTCTGAGGCAGTTGATGATTGTCCACTGTTTGCAAGGAAGGTTTGCTCCTTCTGGTTGTACTGTGGGGTCCTCTATAAGGAATCCATTCCCTATTCCATCGTTCTTCCAAACATTTCGCCAAGGCTGAAGGGAGATTGCTGAAGGCCTCGGCGACGGTCCAAAATGGCCTTCTAGATTTGAGACGGGTTGGTGGTAGGTTGTTCAAGTCGGCTTGGATTGGCAAGTCTTTGGTGTAGCAGTTGTATTCTCTGGAGACTGCATATTTGCGGCGTAGGTGTGGTGGTGCAATGTTTGCAAGCACGGGCAGCCAAGGTGTTGGTGTCGATAAAAGTGTACCGGTGATAATTCTCAGTAGAATTCAGATGGACATCAATGGATTTGACATGCAGACTCGATAGCTATGCTGGCGAGCAGTACTCCGCTGTAGAGTACACCAGGGTTTGAGCGTTTGCTCCCCATGTGGATCCACCGAGTTTCTGGATCAGGTTGACCCTACTCTTCAGTTTCTTCCCATGGTGGTGAGACGCCTTCTTAAACCACAGCAGTCTGTGTGTCGTAACGGTTTGGTACAACTGGGTGGCTTGCTGGGCCATTTCAGAGGGCAGTTAAGAGTTAACTATATTGCTGAGGGTCTGGAATCACATATAGGCCAGACTGGGTAAGGACAGCAGATTTCCTTCCCTAAAGGACATTAGTGAACCAGATGGGTTTTTATGACAATCTAGTAGTTTCATGGTTTCATGAAATACGCTGGCTGATGCACAACAGAAATTTTTAGGATGGCTCAGGGACCGAGGGAGAGGGTGCACAGGTTCTCTGATGTGGCACTGGAGGTCCTGGAGGAGGAGGGATGTCCTGTATCCACAGTGGGGAAGGAGTCCACTTCGCCCTCCTGTCACTCCTCTCCCCTCCAGCAGCTGGTGCTGCGCTGCCTGGCCTCCATCATCTTCTCCTCCTCCTCCAGACCAAGGGGGATCCCTAGCAAGATCCCCATGATCAAGCATTCCCTTTTTCCTGGTGACTACCAAAAGGTACAGTAGCACAGCACTCGTTCTCTTAAGTGAAGTCCTCAGAATTTCCAGAAAAAATGTTGATAATGTTGAAGTCTTGACAGTGTCCCAGAAAGTCTCTTGATGTGTCTCAAAAGTCCTCTTCAAACCCAGTCTATCTCCAACAGCAAGTGAACACTGAAAGCTGAACATGGCTTTAAGTAGCACTAGAAATCCTCAGCAACGACTTGTTTACTCCTGTACAGCTGGTTGCTGTTGGAGAGCTCGTTAATTGAAGTGCTAGCCACCAAAATGGCAGGTAGCCTATTTAATGAGTGCTAGCAGGCAATTTAATTGGTAATCAGAGCCGCAGTGATCCTCGAGGTGGCCGTTCCTAGTTCGCGCTTCAACTCCCTTACCGAGATGGTGTCTTGCGCTACCAGTGGGCTAAACCGGCGTTGCAGCTTAAGACCCCATCTTGGCCACTTTGAAGGTTCTTTAGCGCCTAAAGTAACCAGGGGAAATTGCCCCCTGGATCTTTCTTCCTTTTTCTTCTTCTTCCCCGCCCCCCCCCCCCCCCCCCCCCCCCCCCCCCCAAAAAAAAAAAGCGCAAGGGTATTGAGACACCCCAACTGTGGTCCTGATGAGATTGGCTAACTAAGCACAGATTGGAGATCAAACCCAAGTCATTTTGGTCTGTATGTTCAGAATAATTGGGTCTCGGATTCAGACCTATTAAGACTGGAAATCCGAATGTTGGACTTGAACACCCATCTATCTATCTATCTATCTATCTATTTATCTTCTATCTATCTATCTATCTATATATATAAAGCGGCTCGTCTGTGTCTGTCTGTCTGTCTGGTCTCGATGCGTTTGGAAGTTACAGAGCGTACCGACGCGCGCGTCGCCTCAAAAGAAAGCTTGCGATTCCGGACCGGTCATCAGCGTATTTACGTTTCGGCCGGACAAAAATCCCGCCCCGCGGTATCCCAAAAACGTTCAGCGTTCCGCTCATTAGCATCTCATTAGCGACCGTGTGACGTCGAGGTCTTCCTACAGTTGAGTGTCGAGTGACTCGACGATTGACCAATCCTACGCTTCGGTGACCTGACCGGTCGACCAATCGGTGCGTGTGTGGGCGGGCCTTATCCTTCTGAACCGAGGTGAGTGGCCGCCATCTTGATTTTTCACGATTTTTTCCCCCACACTTTGTGTTAGGGAACTAAGGTAAATATTTGAATTACGTGTTAGGGAATTAATTAACAATTTATTTCAGTTTTATATTGTGTTTAGCAACCCCCCCCTCCTCCTCACCCTCGCGCAGGGGGGACTCGGTGCTGGTCTCCAGGCCCGCTGCAGGCAGGCCTGAAGCTCCAAAAATTTCTCTATCTCTCTCTCTCTTCCCTCTCTCTCTCCTTCTCCTCTTCCCTCTCTCTCCTTCTCCTCTTCCCTCTCTCTCCTTCTCCTCTTCCCTCTCTCTCCTTCTCCTCTTCCCTCTCTCTCCTTCTCCTCTTCCCTCTCTGTCTCTCTCTACTTCCCCCTCTCAGGTTTGACGGTGTCGGGGCCCGAAGTGAGCCGCTCTAACGGCCGCCAGCCCGCGGGGTTTCCCTGCCTACTCCCCGCTCTAACGGCCGCCAGCCCGCGGGGTTTCCTTGCCTACTCCCCGCGGGCCGTCTCGCGCCGCTGGCACTGACCGCGCATGCGCCGCCCGCCCGCGAGAGCCCGCTCTGGCTTTTTTTTTTTAAACGGCAACCACGCATGCGCACGGCCGTTGCGCAGCCGCCTTGACGCCGGCACGCATGCGCACGGCCCCCGTGACGCCAGCACACAGCCTCGTGAGATCGCGGGGGGTGCGAGCCTCGGGAAATGGCGGGGGGGGAGAGCCTCGGGAAAGCGCGGGGGGGTGCGAGCCTCGGGAAATTGCGGGGGGGGGGGGGGGAGAGAGCCTCGGGAAATCGCGGGGGGCGGGGGGGGAGAGAGCCTCGGGAAATCGCGGGGGGGGGAGAGCCTCGGGAAATCGCGGGGGGGAGAGCCTCGGGAAATCGCAGGGGGGGAGAGCCTCGGGAAATCGCGGGGGGGGGGAAGAGAGCCTCGGGAAATCGCGGGGGGGGGGGTTGGAGAGAGCCTCGGGAAATCGCGGGGGGGGAGAGCCTCGGGAAATCGCGGGGGGGGGGGGGGGGGGGGAGAGCCTCGGGAAATCGCGGGGGGGGGGAGAGCCTCGGGAAATCGCGGGGGGGGAGAGAGCCTCGGGAAATCGCGGGGGGCGGGGGAAGAGAGCCTCGGGAAATCGCGGGGGGGGGTGTTGGAGAGAGCCTCGGGAAATCGCGGGGGGGGGGGGAGAGCCTCGAGAAATCGCGGGGGGGTGCGAGCCTCGGGAAATCGCGGGGGGCGGGGAGGGGAGAGAGCCTCGGGAAATCGCGGGGGGCGGGGAGGGGAGAGAGCCTCGGGAAATCGCGGGGGGCGGGGAGGGGAGAGAGCCTCGGGAAATCGCGGGGGGGGGAGAGCCTCGGGAAATCGCGGGGGGGGGGGGAGAGCCTCGGGAAATCGCGGGGGGGGGGAGAGAGCCTCGGGAAATCGCGGGGGGGGGGGGGGAAGAGAGCCTCGGGAAATCGCGGGGGGGGGGTGTTGGAGAGAGCCTCGGGAAATCGCGGGGGGGGGGGAGAGCCTCGAGAAATCGCGGGGGGGGTGCGAGCCTCGGGAAATCGCGGGGGGCGGGGAGGGGAGAGAGCCTCGGGAAATCGCGGGGGGCGGGGAGGGGAGAGAGCCTCGGGAAATCGCGGGGGGGGAGAGCCTCGGGAAATCGCGGGGGGGGGGGGAGAGCCTCGGGAAATCGCGGGGGGGGGTGAGCCTCGGGAAATCGCCGGGGGGGGGGGGGGGGGGAGAGCCTCGGGAAATCGCGGGGGGGGGGGTGAGCCTCGGGAAATCGCCGGTGGGGGGGGGGGGGAGAGAGCCTCGGGAAATCGCGGGGGGCGGGGAGGGGAGAGAGCCTCGGGAAATCGGGGGGGGGAGAGAGCCTCGGGAAATCGCGGGGGGCGGGGGGGAGAGAGCCTCGGGAAATCGCGGGGGGGTGGGGAGAGAGCCTCGGGAAATCGCGGGGGGGGGGAGAGCCTCGGGAAATCGCGGGGGGGGGCAGAGCCTCGGGAAATCGCGGGGGGGAGAGCCTCGGGAAATCGCCGGGGGGGGGGGGGAGAGCCTCGGGAAATCGCGGGGGGCGGGGGGGGCGAGAGCCTCGGGAAATCGCGGGGGGGAGAGCCTCGGGAAATCGCGGGGGGGGGGGGGGAGAGCCTCGGGAAATCGCGGGGGGCGGGGGGGCGAGAGCCTCGGGAAATCGCGGGGGGGGGAGAGCCTCGGGAAATCGCGGGGGGGTGGGGAGAGAGCCTCGGGAAATCGCGGGGGGGGGGGGAGAGCCTCGGAAATCGCGGGGGCGGGGGGAGAGCCTCGGGAAATCGCGGGGGGGAGAGCCTCGGAAATCGCCGGGGGGGGGGGGGGAGAGCCTCGGGAAATCGCGGGGGCCGGGGG